>NC_134483.1:455150739-455321869 GCF_040206685.1 Ascaphus truei | reverse complement strand
TTGTTTTTTGTTTTTTTGTTCTTGCAGCTCTTACTTCTATTCTTCGTTGGCCAAAACCGATAAATTGTTAGTATTCCTAAATACATGTTAAAGCTCCTTTTGCATACAGCTTACATTGGAATCTTTAACGTTTTGACAGAATGGTTTTATTTGATCGTTTAACTGGAGAAAGGGTTCTCAGAAATATTCATTAGCAATGGGACCTCCATCTTATTGCTTTGTAGTGTTTTCCTGCAAAGAGCAGAAAATATATTCATACTGTAGTTTGGTATTAATAGTTTGATCATTCAAATGCATTCACAAGTGTATTCATTCTTTTTCTGCTCTAGGTCTCTCAATACATACTTTTCATGGGAATTTTTTTGTGCGGTCTACGGACCTGCTATCTCTTGCCAACATCAATGAAGATGCAGGGTTTGCAGTGCAAATGTCCATTGAAGATAGTCTAGCAGACACATCACTGGCGTGCTTTCAAATTGCTCTCCTCTACACTTCTAGCAAAGGTAATTTGTTAGTGCTACTAGGTATAATCTATTTTAGTGGGCCAGGTTCTTTTTAGATGTTAATACATCACCTTTTAAAACCTTATTTCTCTCTTCTTTAAAATTGCTTTAAAAAGATATCCGTACTTGTTTGTTTTGTTTAAAGGTATCGTGTCCACCACCACCACATCCCCTTCTTTTATTAAAAACAGTGTGGATACGAAGCAGGTGGTCCCTGTAACTGAACTATTTTAGGCTCTGGGGATCCCTTGGTTGTAAAAATACCATGGACGGTAGCCCCGTATCTTTCCCTCGAGGGGAAACAAAATGGAGGTCTGCCAATAGGAATCAGTGACGTCTGCCGGCATCACGTTTTCCAGTAGGTATCTCTGCAACCAGGGAGTTCCCGGAGCTGAAATGAACGGTTTTGCTCCTGGGACCACCTGCTTTCAATCCATTTAAGAAAAGGGGGGCCTAGAAGGGGAGCTGCTTCTGCAACAGGTTTTTTTTCCTTCTTCCTCCCCATGGCAATGTGATCATGGGAAAAGCTCCTTCTCCAGCTGGGACTAGGACAGAATATTGGCCAGGTATCAAATGAGACATTCACTCCACCAAGACAAGTTGTTCTGTGCTACCTTTGCTGATGCATGGGGTCCCTTTCCTTACTTCCTAGTGCCTACTGTTATTTTTATTAAGCCATCTCTGGGCTATCTATTTTGGGCAAAAATGGCATAATGCTTCCCTCGGCCGCTGTAGGACGGTGTTGACTGCGGGAGCACCGCGGGGGTTCTTAGTAATTCATTTTACCACCTTCCCTGGGACTATGTTAAGATCAGGGTACCTGGATCCTCCTTACTTAGAGTGGAAGTGGTGCAGAGGCCAGAAGCTGTGTTCGTGCTTTGATGAGATTCTTTAAGCAACTCTGCCTCAGACTTTGTCCAGCTACTGATGCCTTTCAGGCCCCTGCTGCAGGATGTCTGACTAAACCTGCCTCTCCAGATCCTACGAGGATAAATGCTGCTTCTGCTACTAAGCCCAAAAAGCATCAGTGCAGGTTCTGAGTTATACTAAAAGGCTATGCATAGATTGCATCAAAAAAACACAGCTGGGTAAACCCCATTGCAGATAACAGATTTATTTTGCATGGTTGAAAATGCAATGGTGGTGCAATTTGAGGCTGCTACAGCATGAGATTCAGGAAGACCTTTGCAAAAAAGATTGAGATCCTTGATATCTCTGGATTAATTTAGGAATGCATCCTGGTCCAGATCTTTTCTCATATGAAAAATCAAGACAATGCGTTTTCCTCAGATGAATAAGAAGGTGAAGTAGAAGATGTGTGTCTAACTCAGCGGTGCGCAAACTGTGGGGCGCGCCCCCTTGGGGGGGCGCAAGATTATGTAGGGGGGGCGCGGGCTGCTGTGCACGGGCGGCCAGAAGCTCCGTGCTGCTTCTTCTATGTGTGTGTGTCTTGCAGAGGGGGCGGGGCTTCTCTCTGCACACAGACAGCCCCTCCTTCTCTTCTTGTCTGCTTCCCGCACCAGTTTTCAGCAGCATGGGGGATTGGGGGACCGGAGCATGTGCCCCCCCCCCCACCCCCAGGAGAAAGTGTGTGTTTGTGTGTGTGTGTATTGTGTTTGTGTGTGTGTGGGGGGGGGGGGATTGTGTGTGTGTGAGGGGGGATTGAGTGTGTGTGGGGGGATTGGGTTTGGGGGATTGTGTGTGGGGGGGGGGGATTGAGTGTGTGGGGGGATTGAGTGTGTGGGGGGATTGTGTGTGTGGATTGTGTGTGTGTGTGGGGGGGGGATTGTGTGTGTGTGTGTGGGGGGGGGGGATTGTGTGTGTGTGTGTGGGGGGATTGTGTGTGTGTGTGGGGGGGGGATTGTGTGTGTGTGTGGGGGGATTGTGTGTGTGTGTGGGGGGGATTGTGTGTGTGTGGGGGGATTGTGTGTGTGGGGGGGGGGTGTGGGGGGATTGTGTGCGTGTGGGGGGATTGTGTGTGTGTGTGTGGGGGGGGGGTTGTGTGTGGGGGAAATTGTGTGTGGGAGGGGAATTGTGTGTGGGAGGGGAATTGTGTGTGTGGGGATTGAGTTTGGGGGATTGTGTGTGTGGGGGGGGGATTGTGTGTGTGTGGGGGGGGATTGAGTGTGTGTGGGGATTGGGTTTGGGGGATTGTGTGTGGGGGGGGGGTTGAGTGTGTGGGGGGATTGTGTGTGTGGGGGGGGGGATTGTGTGTGTGGATTGTGTGTGTGTGTGTGGATTGTGTGTGTGTGTGGGGGGTGATTGTGTGTGTGGGGGGATTGTGTGTGTGTGTGGGGGGGGATTGTGTGTGTGTGTGGGGGGATTGTGTGTGTGTGTGGGGGGATTGTGTGTGTGTGTGGGGGGATTGTGTGTGTGTGGGGGGATTGTGTGTGTGTGGGGGGATTGTGTGTGTGGGGGGATTGTGTGTGTGGGGGGATTGTGTGTGTGTGGGGGGGGGTGTGGGGGGATTGTGTGCGTGTGGGGGGATTGTGTGTGTGGGGGGGGGTTGTGTGTGGGGGGAATTGTGTGTGGGGGGGATTGTGTGTGTGTGTGGGGGGGGGAGATTGTGTGTGTGTGTGGGGGGATTGTGTGTGTGTGGGGGGGATTGTGTGTGTGTGGGGGGGGGATTGTGTGTGTGTGTGTGGGGGGGGATTGTGTGTGTGTGTGGGGGGAGATTGTGTGTGTGTGTGGGGGGATTGTGTGTGTGGGGGGGGGGATTGTGTGTGTGTGTGTGTGGGGGGGGTTTGAGTGTGTGTGTGTGGGGGGGGTTTGAGTGTGTGTGTGGGGGGGGGGGATTGAGTGTGTGTGTGTGTGGGGGGGGATGGAGTGTGTGGGGGGGTGGAGTGTGTGTGTGGGGGGATTGAGTGTGTGTGGGGGGGGATTGAGTGTGTGTGGGGGGGATTGAGTGTGTGTGGGGGGGATTGAGTGTGTGTGTGGGGGGATTGTGTGTGTGTGTGGGGGGATTGTGTGTGTGTGTGGGGATTGTGTGTGTGTGGGGGGGGGTGTGTGGGGGGATTGTGTGCGTGTGGGGGGATTGTGTGTGTGTGTGGGGGGGGTTGTGTGTGGGGGAAATTGTGTGTGGGAGGGGAATTGTGTGTGGGAGGGGAATTGTGTGTGTGGGGATTGAGTTTGGGGGATTGTGTGTGTGGGGGGGGGATTGTGTGTGTGTGGGGGGGGATTGAGTGTGTGTGGGGATTGGGTTTGGGGGATTGTGTGTGGGGGGGGGGGATTGAGTGTGTGGGGGGATTGTGTGTGTGGGGGGGGGATTGTGTGTGTGTGTGTGGATTGTGTGTGTGTGTGGGGGGTGATTGTGTGTGTGGGGGGATTGTGTGTGTGTGTGGGGGGGGATTGTGTGTGTGTGTGGGGGGATTGTGTGTGTGTGTGGGGGGATTGTGTGTGTGTGGGGGGATTGTGTGTGTGGGGGGATTGTGTGTGTGTGGGGGGATTGTGTGTGTGTGGGGGGGGGGTGTGGGGGGATTGTGTGCGTGTGGGGGGATTGTGTGTGTGGGGGGGGGGTTGTGTGTGGGGGAAATTGTGTGTGGGGGAATTGTGTGTGGGGGGGATTGTGTGTGTGTGTGTGGGGGGGATTGTGTGTGTGTGGGGGGGGGAGATTGTGTGTGTGTGGGGGGGGATTGTGTGTGTGGGGGGGGGATTGTGTGTGTGTGTGTGGGGGGGGATTGTGTGTGTGTGTGGGGGGAGATTGTGTGTGTGTGTGGGGGGATTGTGTGTGTGGGGGGGGGGATTGTGTGTGTGTGTGTGGGGGGGGGTTTGAGTGTGTGTGTGTGGGGGGGGGGGGGTTTGAGTGTGGGGGGGGGGGTTTGAGTGTGTGTGTGTGGGGGGGGGGGATTGAGTGTGTGTGTGTGTGGGGGGGGATGGAGTGTGGGGGGGGATGGAGTGTGTGTGTGGGGGGATTGAGTGTGTGTGGGGGGGGGGTTGAGTGTGTGTGGGGGGGGATTGAGTGTGTGTGTGGGGGGGGATTGAGTGTGTGTGTGGGGGGGGGATTGAGTGTGTGTGTGTGTGGGGGGGGGGATTGAGTGTGGGGGGGATTGAGTGTGTGTGGGGGGGGATTGAGTGTGTGTGTGTGGGGGGGATTGAGTGTGTGTGTGTGTGTGTGTGTGTGAATTGAGTGTGTGTGTGTGTGTGAATTGAGTGTGTGTGTGTGTGTGTGTGTGTGTGTGTGTGTGTGTGTGTGTGTGTGTGTGTGTGTGTGTGTGTGTGTGTGTGTGTGTGTGTGTGTGTGATTGTGTGTGTGGGGGGGGGGTTGAGTGTGTGTGTGTGTGGGGATTGAGTGTGTGTGTGTGTGTGGGGATTGAGTGTGTGTGTGTGTGTGTGTGTGTGGGGATTGAGTGTGTGTGTGGGGGGGGGGATTGAGTGTGTGTGTGGGGGGGGGATTGAGTGTGTGTGTGGGGGGGGGGATTGAGTGTGTGTGTGTGGGGGGGGATTGAGTGTGTGTGGGGGGGGGGATTGAGTGTGTGTGGGGGTGGGATTGAGTTTGTGGGGGTGGGATTGAGTTTGTGGGGGGGGATTGAGTTTGTGTGTGCGGGGATTGAGTTTGTGTGTGGGGGGATTGAGTTTGTGTGTGGGGGGATTGAGTGTGTGTGTGGGGGGATTGAGTGTGTGTGTGGGGGGATTGAGTGTGTGTGTGGGGAGATTGAGTGTGTGTGTGGGGGGATTGAGTGTGTGTGGGGGGGGATTGAGTGTGTGTGTGGGGGGATTGAGTGTGTGTGGGGGGATTGAGTGTGTGTGGGGGGATTGAGTGTGTGTGGGGGGATTGAGTGTGTGTGGGGGGATTGAGTGTGTGTGGGGGGATTGAGTGTGTGTGGGGGGATTGAGTATGTGTGTGTGGGGGGGGGGGATTGAGTGTGTGTGGGGGGGGGTTGTGTGTGTGGGGGGGGTGTTGTGTGTGTGTGGGGGGGGATTGTGTGTGTGTGGGGGGGGATTGAGTGTGTGTGGGGGGATTGTGTGTGTGTGGGGGGATTGTGTGTGTGTGGGGGGATTGTGTGTGTGTGTGTGGGGATTGAGTGTGTGTGTGTGGGGATTGAGTGTGTGAGTGTGTGGGGATTGAGTGTGTGAGTGTGTGGGGATTGAGTGTGTGGTGTGTGTGTGTGGGGGGGGATTGAGTGTGTGGTGTGTGTGTGTGGGGGGGGATTGAGTGTGGGGGGGGGATTGAGTGTGTGGTGTGGGGGGGGGTATTGAGTGTGTGTGTATGTGGTGATTGATTGAGAGAGTGTGTGTTGTAATGCAGTGGTGCGCAAACTGGGGGGGCAATGAGGCGCAAGGTTATTTAGGGCGGCGCAGGCGTCGTGCGACGAAAACTGGGTGCGCGGGCCGGCAGACACTGTGCACGAGGGGCGGCCAAGAAGATGTGTGCGGATGGCTGAACAGGATAGTGCAGATGGCGGCAACGTGATGGTGTGTGAGCGCACGCGCAGGGGCTTCGGAGGTAAGGGGAGGATCACGCCCGAGCACGGTGAAGTCAAACGCCCCTCCTTCGATGTCTGCCCTGCAATAGCGCTGTGGTCCTGCTCTCCTCCGCTGGCAACCTGCTTCGCTGCGATCCTCTGCAAGTGAAAGGGTAGGCTGCACTATATCAATCATACTATGAATGTACAGAAATAATGTAAAAAAAAAACTGTGAAAACACAACATTGAAAACGGGAAAAAATAAATAATACTGTAGGTAGGAGTGTGGATGACAATGGGGATAGCAAGACAAGTGCGTGGGGGGATTGAGTGTGTGTGTGCGTGGGGGGATTGAGTGTGTGTGTGCGTGGGGGGATTGAGTGTGTGTGTGCGTGGGGGGATTGAGTGTGTGTGTGCGTGGGGGGATTGAGTGTGTGTGGGGGGGGGGATTGAGTGTGTGTGGGGGGGGATTGAGTGTGTGTGGGGGGGGGGATTGAGTATGTGGGGGGGGGATTGAGTGTGTGTGTGGGAGGATTGAGTGTGTGTGTGGGAGGATTGAGTGTGTGTGTGGGGGGATTGAGTGTGTGTGTGGGGGGATTGAGTGTGTGTGTGGGGGGATTGAGTGTGTGTGTGGGGGGATTGAGTGTGTGTGGGGGATTGAGTGTGTGTGGGGGGATTGAATGTGTGTGGGGGGATTGAGTTTGTGTGTGTGTGTGGGGGGGATTGTGGGGGGGGGATTGTGTGTGTGTGGGGGGGGATTGTGTGTGTGGGGGGGGATTGTGTGTGTGGGGGGGGATTGTGTGTGTGTGGGGGGATTGTGTGTGTGTGTGGGGATTGAGTGTGTGTGTGTGGGGATTGAGTGTGTGTGTGTGGGGATTGTGTGTGTGTGTGTGGGGATTGTGTGTGTGTGGGGGGGGATTGAGTGTGTGTGTGTGGGGATTGTGTGTGTGTGTGTGGGGACTGAGTGTGTGTGTGGGGGGATTAAGTGTGTGTGTGTGTGTGTGTGTGTGTGTGTGTGTGTGTGTGTGTGTGTGTGTGTGTGTGTGGATTGAGTGTGTGAGTGTGTGGGGATTGAGTGTGTGGTGTGTGTGTGGGGGGGGATTGTGTGTGTGGGGGGGGATTGAGTGTGTGGTGTGTGTGGGGGGGGGGATTGAGTGTGTGTGTGGGGGGGGAGGATTGAGTGTGTGTGGTGAGTGTGTGTATGTGGTGATTGATTGAGAGAGTGTGTGTTGTAATGCAGTGGTGCGCAAACTGGGGGGGGCAATGAGGCGCAAGATTATTTAGGGGGGCGCAGGCGGCGTGCGACGAAAACTGGGTGCGCGGGCCGGCAGACACTGTGCACGAGGGGCGGCCAAGAAGATGTGCGCGGGCGGGCAGCCGAAGATGTGTGCGGGTGGCTGAACAGGATAGTGCAGGTGGCGGCAACGTGATGGTGTGTGAGCGCACGCGCAGGGACTTCGGAGGTACGGGGAGGATCACTCCCGAGCACGGTGAAGTCAAACGCCCCTCCTTCGGTGTCTGCCCTGCAATAGCGCTGTGGTCCTGCTCTCCTCCGCTGGCAACCTGCTTCGCTGCGATCCTCTGCAAGTGAAAGGGTCGGCTGCACTATATCAATCATACTATGAATGTACAGAAATAAAGGGGAAAAAACTGTGAAAACACAACATTGAAATCGGGAAAAAATAAATAATACTGTAGGTAGGAGTGTGGATGACAATGGGGATAGCAAGACAAAAAGCATGGAGGGGAAGGAAGAAAAAAAAGGGGGGGGAGAGGGAAGGGAGGTAGCAAAGAGGTGGATGAATGCCCCTCCAAAGGATTGCCTTTGTGTACGTACGCTCTCCCAAGCTTGGCGCTTGGGGAGACAAACAAAATTGACTTTGATGTGCACTCAGCAGCAGTCAATACACACACACAGACACACACAAATAGCCCCGATCCACACTTGCAAAATTATGCAGGACACCCTGTGCTGATGCTTGGAGAGTTGGTGATGTCACCGCTCTCAGCGGCAGCATGGACGCAGCCTAATTTTGCAAGCACGAGCTGTTGAAATATGTAAGTATTTAAACATATTTGGATTTATATTGTATACCGTTTAATAAGGGTTTTTGTTTTTTGTTTTTTTTTCATGTGATTTTGATTACATCAGGCAGGGGGGGCCCGAGAAATTTTATGGATGAAAAGGGGGGCTTGGCATAAAAAGTTTGCTCACCCCTGGTCTAACTTAAACCAAAAGCTATTGACAACCTCATTAAATTTGTGTCCAACACTAAACATTTAGGATACGAGAGATCTGGATGGATGGATGTCTTTATTTATAAGTGGGTATCATGGATAATGCTTTTTGGGAGACCTGCAAGAATGTCAGGGGTTATTCGGTGCACTAGTCTGTAAAATGTTGATCTGAAAATGGACACCACCAGATAAAATAGTCTCTCCAATACATGTAAGAAAATCTAAAATCTTTATATTCGTGTTTTATGGAGGACACCTCCAAAAATGGATGCAGCAATTTTAAGAATCAACAGACTACTAGAGCCTTGCCCTAGAGCATTCATCACCATTCACTAATCCATTATATAGGATGAAGGGAATTCTGTGGAAACAGTTCTCCACAATTGGAGCAACTTTAATGCCAGCAGTAGCAGCAGTGTGCATAGCTAGAACAGTCAGAATCGGGTGTAGTATTCTTAAAGATATCACAACAAGCACATCAAGGCAGGGGATCTGAGGGATTTTTCTGAGCACTAGATTTTTTGTGATGCCTTGGGGACATCACTAAGCTTCTTAGTCAGTAGCAGCCCGTATAGCACTCTGGCTAAGAAGTTGTAAAACTGATTATTCATCCATAGGGAAGATTGTATTGTTGCCTTCCTTCCAGTTTTGTGAAGCACTAAATATTTCTTGGAGAGAGGACATTTCTGCCTCACTAGAAGAGATATACATTAGCAAGATCTCTGGATCTCAATGCTCATATTACAGGCCAGGCGATCTAATACCAGATCATGGACATCACAGCCTCCTCAAATACTGCAGAAGAGAGGCACAACCAGATCCGTCAAAAGAAAGCAAAGTTCCTGAAGTAAAAAAGTGGGGGAGGGGAGTTGGGTGCGCTCATCTCATGATCCTCGCCCAAAAATAATTTATTCACATTAAAAAGAAAAAAATTGATCTTCCTATTTGTAAAATATACGGTAATATTAGATTTTCTAAAATGTTTACATGAAAAACATATGCATGTACAGTATAAAGAAAACATCATTTATAAAAACTAATTAATGAATGAACTGTCTCTTCTGCTGCCCAAAGTATAAAGTTTCCAATTCTCTTCATCCACATAACCTCAAAAACAAACGATAGGCGCAAGACATAGCATAAAATCCTTTATATGTCAAATGGAGAACAACAAAGATTGCACTTACAAACAAAACATGGTATATTTCCTAAATCTGTCCCCGCGTCTCCCCTCCTGAAATCCCTCTCCTGGCTTCCGATCAAATCCCGCATCTCACACTCAATTCTCCTCCTCACTTTTAAAGCTTTACACTCTTCTGCCCCTCCTTACATCTCAGCCCTAATTTCTCGCTATGCACCATCCCGACTCTTTCGTTCTTCTCAAGGATGTCTTCTTTCTACCCCCTTTGTATCTAAAGCCCTCTCCCGCCTTAAACCTTTCTCACTTTCTGCCCCGCACCTCTGGAATGCCCTTCCCCTAAATACCCGACTAGCACCCTCTCTATCCACCTTTAAGACCCACCTTAAGACACATTTGCTTAAAGAAGCATATGAATTACACTGTGGATCAGCCTGGACACATGATACATAAAGCTTGGCCCCCTGCAGACGCACTTACTAGAATTCCCTCCTACTGTCTCTATACGTTCCCCTACCTACCAATTAGATTGTAAGCTCCTCGGAGCAGGGACTCCTCTTCCTTAATGTTACTCTTACAGTGTGTCTGAAGCACTTATTCCCATGATTTGTTATTTATATGATTACAACATGTATTACTACTGTGAAGCGCTATGTATATTTATGGCGCTATATAAATAGACATACAATACAATACAGTATATTCGCCTGTATTTTGGAGTTCCTAACTCTCCATTAGAGAAGCTGCATCTCCTTTCACCTCTGGATCTCCGATCGCTCGGGTGCCTGGGTTCAACATATCCTTCATGCCCTTCATTAAATGATACATTGATGTATCCCTTGATGAAAGCACAACCAGCGGTGAAACGCGTAGGATTATTGGAACTCAGTCGGCTGCAGGAGAAAGCAAGAGCTATGCCTCCTATCTTCCCCGCGAAACCACTTCCGGATTCACATAACATCTGGGTCCCTGCGATCACATGGGACCCTGTTCCATAGACACCTGATTGCAGGCCCTAGCAGTGAGCACCTTGAAGTCGCCAGCCTGGCCATGTTACTATCAAAGGCACAGGTAGTCAAAGCAGGAGGCGAGGCAAACCAAAGTTTTTTGGAACCTGTTGACCCCGAGCGATCATAGATCCAGAGGTGTTGAAAGGAGGAGAAGCAGCCTCTGTCTAAGTGAGTTAGGAATTCCAAAATACCGGTGACTAGAAAAATTATGTGTGTGTGAGTGCAATCTTTATTGTTGTTCTCCATTTTACATATAAAGTTTTTTATGCTGTATCTTTCACCTACTGCGTCTGTTGTTTTTGAGAGTTCCTGAAGTCTTTGTGAATTCATCTTCCCACCAATTCCTTTAATTCAGATAGTTCTCATGAAGCTAAAATAGGATGGGGCAGAGATGACCACACTGATAGCCCGAAACAAGCTGAAAAGGCATTGATTCTCAGACTTCATCTTTTGATTCGGCAACCTTGACCTCTCCCCCAAATGCCCTAATTTTCTGCATCAGAACCCCATAATTCACCCCAAGCCAGAACTATTTCAGTTTACGGCATGGAAATTGAGCAGAAAGAATGGGACAATTATGAGAACCTTCCTGCTTACTATCTTCATTTTTCGCTAATCCATCCAATGAGATGCTTCACAATTCGGATGTTATTCAGACTATTAATTATTATATTAGAGCGGCAGCATTCCCATACAAGCCTGTATGGATTTCTCATATAATGTTAGTATCTTGCCACCTGAGCATGTCCTGCTCTTTCCTTAACTTTTTCTGAGGTAATCTTTAGACTGCATTCGGCTTTGAGGAGAGCTTAATTTTATCTTCCCACAAAAATAAAATGCAAAAAATGGCAATCCCTGCAGACAGCTACTTTACCAGTGAACTTTAGAGCCTCAGAGCAAACATTTTATATAGTGTTCAGGACCTGAAAAGGACAGTTGATTTTTCCAAAATGGATTACAAGTTGCAGTTCCGAAGCTTGTAAATCAGTTGGCCAAATTCCACAGTTTAAAGTTAATGCTCATTACATGGGATTGGATGTCATACCAGGGGAGATTTGTAATGCAGCTACGTCGTCCCTACATTTATTAGACATACAGGCTGGATCTGCAGGATTCAGTAGATGCCAGGCTTGGCAGACGAGTTTTACAGGCGGTCAGTAAGTGCGTAGTCTTTTCCAGTTTATCGTGTATGCTTTGCTATATTTCATTCATGTTGCATGGGGACGCAGAAGAAATGGAGAAATTCACTTACGATTTTTCCTTCTAGTCCCTCCATGGCAAAATGTATTATTCCCTCCTTGTTTGGTGTGTTGGGGACGCTTTCTGTTGTATCATTTAAGCGTGTAACTATGGATATTTGATCTTGGTGGAGTGAATGTCTCCTTTATACCCGAGCCAATTATTCTAACCTACGTCCAAATGGAAGATGAGTTGTTGCCAGATTTTGACACTACAGAGGCCTTTAATAGAAAATTGTTCCCTTGAATGATAGTATGCAGAATAGTATATTATATGCCGGGTTCACTATGAGACTTTAAAAAAAAAATACCCCTATTTCTACACAGGTCAACGTAGGATTCGTGTGCACACACTGTGTCTGCCGGTGGTGAATTCTCTTCCTGATGTGTTTGCAGGAGCAGATGTGCAAGCTGTTACCTGCCTTTTGGCAAGCATGGGTGAGTTAAAAAAATAATCTATAAATAAAAAATACCTGGGGGTGTTCTATAATGCTAAAACAAATTCAATGAGCAATACAAATAAAAAGCATTTGTTTGAAATATCAAATAAAGGTGCCAAGTTGTTCCGTGATTTTGTAATTTTGACTACTAGAGGGCCTTAATCAAATAGGTAAAAATGTGACTCGTGTGGAGATTGAAAGTGGAGATTTACAGGGTCGTTTGGTTACGCCAGGCTACCTTTGAGAGGTTTGCGTTTAGAACACTAGAGACATGCAGCAGGCTGTTAAGTAAATTTTATACGTAGCTTTAGCTACAAATCTTTTATTGGTTGTTCCGTGCTTAAGACTTAAACATGTCTCTTCTAGCACCCAAACAGTAGTAACATGGTGATTTTTAAAAAAAATGTTAGTCACTGTTTTTAAATTACTTTTATGGTCAGTCTTATCTATTATGTATGATATTGCAAAGTGGCTGATGGTAACACAGAATGGCAGGTGCCTGAAATAGGTTGTAGTCAAGTGTTAAAAAATAACCAGTTGGGGGATGTGCGCGCAATTTACTGCCAGGGAAATTTTCATGTGGTAGGTGCCGCTAAAGAAGTTTCACTTCAAAAATACAGTTGCATAAACAGTGATATCATTTTTAGTTTTGTGATTTTGTTATTACAGCTGCAGATCGATCAATCACATCAAGTCTTTCAGATGCAAGAGATGCCTTAGTAAATGCAGTGGTAGATTCATTAGCGTCCTACAGCTCAACACTTTCAAACCTACAGCAGTCCACGCTGATAGCACCAAACTCTCTGAAGCTGTTTCCTCTCTATATTCAGGCTCTCCTGAAGCAAGTATGTTTTTGAATTTCAAACAGTACAGTATTCAGTGACGTGTTGATTGGACTGGTTTAAATGTAGCATGCTATTCTTCGGTGTGGCGATGGAACTGTGCGGTGGGTACACCTGTGTAAACCATATATTTTACATAAACCAAAGCTACATCTGACAATTATTTTGTGTTAAAACATTCACAATAATTTTATGATTAGAATAGTGATGAAAAAATCAAAATCAAAACTGGTTTATTGTATATTTCATGTTTTGGCTAGTGTTTGTGCCACCATTCTACTTCCATGAAACTTGTGAAGGTTAGCATAAAGCATGCCAAGATAACATTGTTATTCAATTATAATGATATCACACAATACATCATTGTTGAACCATTTTGTCACTGCAGCTCTATTGTCTCCTTGAAAAATAATGAAAATTAATAATTGTATTTATACTGTATATCTAGAAAGCCTTCAGGACTGGCACCAGTACACGTCTGGATGATAGAGTCTTTGCTATGTGCCAGATGAAATATCAGCCGCTTGTTCATCTGATGAGAATGATTCACCCAAATCTGTACAGAATAGACAGGCTTACCGATGAGGTATGAAAACATATGCATGAAATATGAAGCAATTTTAGAAAAAAGCATCCAGTGGTGTTTGACATTTTCAGTTTGATTAAACTGCAGTACCATTTTCAGTGACAGTCTAGTTATTTCAGTTGTTCTAATCACTGCTTTTGTCTTTCTAGCCATAAAGCCCCCTCTTTCTTTCTCTTTATCTCTCTGTGTGTGTGTGTGTGTGTGTGTGTGTGTGTGTGTGTGTGTGTGTGTGTGTGTGTGTGTGTGTGTGTGTGTGTGTGTGTGTGTGTGTGTGTGTGTGTGTGTGTGTGTGTGTGTGTGTGTGTGTGTGTGTGTGTGTGTGTGTTTTGTTCCTTCTGTTAGCTGTGTGGAGCCTATTCATTCTGTATGACAGATAGCAGCTGTCTGCATGTGACCTCCATTTGTATTTCTAAAAAAATTATACCTGACCCTCAGCTGTCGGGTAGTCTTTTATTTAGGTGGGATTTTTACAGCCTCTGGTTCGGTGCTTCATTTACCTGATACAAAATGCATAGCTAATAGCTATAATTAGTGTTACTTTTCAAGCATTCAGTAGTAGAGACTGTCAGCCACACAATCCTTGGTAGTTTTGTTTATAGCTTTTCAGTTATTGCACAAAATAATGTCATCTCCACAATTCAATGTAAATTGATGAGCCTTCTTTTACCAGATTGTTTTTTTTTTTTCCCCCTCGTGTTTTATAAAGGTTTAGTCACTAAACTTTAGGGCATCATGCACCGAACCGTTGAAGCCAAAGGCTTGCTCCATTGTTTGCATTTGACCATGTGACATTGATGTATGAAAACTGCTGAAGCAGTAATCACATTGCCAAGGCAACTGACAACATCCAATAAGATCGCATTGTGCATGTCATAAGTAGTTTGTAACCTAAGTATAATGTTAAGCTTTTGTTTCAGCGGCCACAAGGACACGAAGTCTTGCTAAATCTGTACCTTGCTAGGTCTCTCTTTCAGCTTTCTGGTGCCCCCATTTAGTTATTATGGTCAGGTTTTGTATATTTGTTTGAGAGTTTTAGTACAGACTTTTTCTTTACAATACAATAGTTACATACAACAAAAGACAGGGGAGCCCAATGCTACATCCAATTGACAAAACCTATATGGTAATAAGTATAAAGTTAAATACTTCAATAATAATAATTTCTTGGTTATTTACTTAAACCCTTTGGCCAAAGAGTCATAAGCCTGCATACCAACGTCAAGGTATAACCAAATTTGCAGGTCCTACACTACACTGTGAACCTTTCCTTTTTACCTCTGTATGAGGGGGAACAACCATAACTATAACATAATCACCTCTCCCCACCTTTTTAACTTGGGAGGTTTTTTCATTTTGCTGCATGGACAGGACCTACTATGGTTGTTCCCCCTCATACAGAGGTAAAAGGAAAGGTTCACAGTGTAGTGTTAGGACATGCAAATTGGGTTATACCTTGACGTTGGTATGCAGGCTTATGACGCTTTGGCCAAAGGGTTTAACTAAATAACCAAGAAAATGTTATTTAAGTATTTACACTTTATACTTATTACCATATGTACTTTGTCAATTGGATGTAGCATTGGGCTCCCTTGTCTTTTGTTGTATAAATTTGCCACGCTGAGTAGCACTCCTTTTGACCTGTCTGTGTGTGTGTCTCTGTGTGTGTGTCTCTGTGTGTGGTGGTTTGAGCTTGCTGGGAATTTTTGTGTTAATCAATACAATAGTTATCAGACTGTGTGACAAACATAAGTTACTGCACAGCGCAGCTTTTATTCTTTGTGAGGTTGAGTAGCTCTGTTGTTGTGCGTCATATGATTGAAATGTCCTTTGTGTCATAGTGACGACAATGCTAAGAGAGCATAATGAATATCTGTGACAACAACCAGTGGCTCAAAAAGACCATCTTTTTAAAACAAGAAGTAGTAATGCTGGTCTTTTCTGTCTTATAGGGGGCTATACATGTTAGTGACCGGGTTGTGCCTCAGCCACCGCTTCAGCCCTTATCTGCAGAAAAGCTGGCGAGAGAAGGAGCTTTCCTTATGGATTCCGGTTCAGTAAGTTTATGCATTTTTAAATCTTTTTTCTAAACTCATGCTATTGTAAGAATGTCTTAACTATTGCAGAGCCGTCTTAAGTATTTAGAAAAATAACAAATTATGTAGTATATATGTATATCTGTATTTCTAGTTATAAATGATATATTATTCACTTAATTAGTAGGCAGCAGAAATGTTGTTCCATATGAGAATAAATGGATGACATTTTCACAATCCACAGAACCCAAGTTCTAAATGGATATCTCTACCTCTCCTCGTAGATCGCGGACCACATCAGGAATATTTTGGCTCTTTACAAATAATAATAATAATGGCAGTATGAGTTGTTGGTCAGTGCTGGCAAACATTTTTAAACTAAAATAAACAAATAAAAAAACCAACAAAGATGCCCAAAGCTACTTCCAATGTGACAAAAATACACCGTGCAATACCCATATATTCTCTTTAAAAAGGGTCATTTAGTTCAACCCTTTGGCCAAAGCGTCTTAAGCCTGCCGCCACTTCAAGACATGACCCTTAGCAGGTCCTAACACTCCCTGAGTTAAAATTCTTATTTACCTGTGTAATTACAGATTTTTTTTTTTTTTTTTACCATTTTTAAACTCGTAGTGAGCAGTTTTTTTTGTCAACTGATTTCTGAGGCAGTGTAACTTCAGAATGTACAAGGGCCAGAGTATTTTGCTGTTTGACCCCAAGAGTTTTATTGCACTATTTTTTTATATTCGTAACCTGTTATATTTACTTGTATAATGTAAAAAATATAGCAAATTAGTTGTATTTCTTAGAATGGGTAATACGTTATTGTAATGCCTCCGTGACTGTTCTTTTTGTTCTAAAAGCTGCCTATTTAGGTACGATAGTGAAAAACGCTCTAAATTCATCAGTTGGCTTGCAAAATTTGTTTCTAAAATCCAATTTTCAGTCCTTCATTTTAGAGGCATGTTAAGCTTAGATTATTCAGCCACCGCTTTGGGCATCCCCGCAGTTCCAATCATGTTAAAAATAATGAAATGAATGCTTTAAGGCTACCAGGAACGCTGTGTGACTGCTGTGCTGACAGCAGCGCTGTAATAGGTTTCCATCACTAATATAATCTGTGTTGACATAAGAGATGTTTGTGTATTTTATTAGGATTTACAATTTAATTTTTAAATGCTTCCGGCACAGTGAAAATGTCTCATGTATATAATAACGCATGCATGTGGGGTTTAAAAGGCAATTCATTTTTCACTAGACAACTCCTAAATATGTGCATGCAAGCGTTGTGTGTTACAAAAAATAAATGTATATTATGGAAATAAGTGTATGCTATAGAAATGGGGTAGGTTTTGGGCGCCACTCCATAAAAAAGACATTATGAAACTTGAAAAAGTGCAGCCGAGCCACCAGATTAAGAAAAAAACATCTAAATTATGTTTGTTTACATTTGAAAAGAAGGGTCTAGAATGGGGATAACTATTTACAAATATAGTTAAGGTCAATACAAGAAACTGTCGGGAACTTCTTATCCCAAGGATGATACAAATTACTCGGAGTCATCCCTTGAGAATAGAGGATTGGAGATTTCACCAGCAGCAGAAATAATTATTCTTTACAGTAAGGGCAATTAAAATGCTCAATCTGCTACCGGTGGAGTGTGTGATGGCAGATGCAATAGATTTAAGAAAAGATATACTGGGGTATACCAAATAAGTTGAACATGAGAAGTATGCTGTTCTGGGGAAAGTCGCGAAGGAATTTATATTTTATATTTTCCACTTATGAGACATGATTGGCTTCTTTTTCACTGAGGTTTTTTGTTTACCTTCCTCTGAATCAATGTAACGATAGAATGCTTATCAACTGGTGAAATTTAACATAGGTTTAGTGTGTGTCTTTTTTTCAATCTCATCGACTATGTAACTGTATTAAAATGTTTGTAGTTGTTTTATTATTGGTGGTAGTAGCAGTACTGGTCCTTGAAACATATACATTCATTGTCGGTTATGATACCTTTTTAGGGGGGCCCACATTACACAGTACTCTTAAAGAAGAAACCTTTGAAGCTTCTAACACTCTGTACACTAAATCATTTAATGTAGGCAGAACACTAATGTTGGTGCCCTATAAGGTGTCAACCTACATAATTTTAAAGTAAAACTATATAATAAATAATTAGGTTTTAATCCATGCAGGTAAATCTTCTAATGGCGGTTGTGCTACTAAATTGTGCATAATGACTAATATGGTTGTCATTTTTATTAATGATTGGTTAATTACAACACAAGACAGGTCTATTGTACTGTGATTGATATTCCCCATACTGTTGATGATTTAGTGCATGTGAGGGTGTGGGGTTACTTGAAAATAGATTATAATAAGCGGCGTCACAACTTTCATTAACTGCTCACCATGCCACCCAATTCTTCTAGCACAAAGCATTTTCTCCAAAAACTGCAGAGATGCTGATATTATATCCTCCAGCAGTAACTTCATATCATTGGATCTTTCTAAAAATATTTTACACTTGTTCTTATCCGCTTTCCACATCTTAATGCCTTATTAATAAGGTTGGACCAGAGGAGTCAATTCTGCAGATCAGCAAAGCATGCTTGATAAGCTGTTAAAATATTTTGAAGGCTAAAGTCATATGATCAGCTTTGCAAACTTGAAATGTTTGAAAAGTAGGAGTCAAATTATTTAGCTTTTCTGCACTGTGGGTGTTCATCCATGTCATTGGTGGTAGTGTGCTTGGCTAAATCCTGTTTGCTTAGCAAATTGTTAATGGCCCTTCTAGCACAGAACAGTGGTAAAAGACCATACTTGTTAGCCAAAAGTTTGTGAGAAAAAATATAACCTTAATTGAGCTCAGAATATATATGATCCTTATCGAAGCAAATGGTTTTCCCCAATAAAAAGGATTCTCATATGGTAAAATCTGCATTTAGATGTACTCGTAATACCGCTATATATATATATATATATATATATATATTATATATATATATATATATATATAATCAAAAAATAAATAGATGATACCGTTCTGTGGCTAACGAAATGCTTTTATTTGTGCGAGCTTTCGAGATACACTGATCTCCTCTTCCGGCGATGTTACAATATATATATATAGAGATATAGATATATAAATATATAGATATATACAGTGTTCGACAAACCTATACATTTGCATGCCCCGGGCGAGTGGATTTAACATCGTGGCGAGCTCCTATTGGCCCAAGCAGCACACGTGTGGTACTAGGTGGCGAGTAGATTTTTTTGTTCGGCGAGTAGATTTTTTGGTGATTTGTCGACCACTGGAGATATATATATATATATATATATATATATATATATATATATATATACATACACACACACACACACACACACACACACACACATTGCATAAAGCTACTACACCCATGTCTCTGCTGAGATTCCTCACTAATCGCAGCGTTCTCCACTTTTACTGGAACAGCACAAATGTGTCCCTTCCTCTACTTCAATACGAATAAAGGTAGATGCTGCACACCAAAAACAAATGTGGTATAACTAATGATACAATTACCGGTGCTCCTGTGCATGAACGATAGCCTGTATCCAATCCAATGCATGTAGTAGCTGAAGGAACACAAGGCACAAACGGATTTGAGGTATGCAAACTAATTTATTGAGCCATACACAACGTTTCGACCTTAACGGTTATTATCAAGTGAAGTCTAAGTGGTAAGTGCCACTTAGACTTCACTTGATAAAGACCGCTAAGGTCAAAACGTTGTGTATGGCTCAATAAATTAGTTTGCATACCTCAAATCTGTGTGTGCCCTGTGTTCCTTCCTCTACTTCATCCATTGTTTTTTACCCTGCAGCAATGAGTGCGGACAACACAGCTATAACATTGATTGTTGTAGACTTCTAGTGTAAAGAAATAGTTTCCTGATTCTGAGGTGACAGGGTAACTTGTCCACTTTCTTTTTTAATTATCTGCAGCTTTGAAATACTATAGCCAAGGTGTGGCCCAAAGGCACAGCCTTTATTGACTCATGTAAGTTTTTGTACAAGTTCCCAAGGATCCATTCACCCTTACATTCGAATGTTAACCTGTTTGCTTCCTCTGTAAAATGTTTGTATTATGTAATTCTAATCTTATCTCTTGGTGTTCTTTATTATTCTTATTAAGTAAATATAATTGGTTCACATAACAACAATTGGGTGGAAAAGTTCAACAACGTACGTATACATACAGCAGTTTACAAACAGTCCTATGACAAAATAAATCAGTAAAGATTATAAAATAATCCGAAGCATTTGGTTAACTCGAAGACATTAGATTTAAAAAAATATATATTTTAAATCACTTGCCTATTAAATATGTTCCTACTATTGGTTTACATTGGTCATATTCTCCTTTTATTGTTATCTGATGTACAGTATTTGTATGTGAAAGTGTATTAATTACCGGTCTCCTGATTTTTGTAGTCGCTTTACCTTTGGGTTGGAAAGAATTGTGATACTAGCTTTTTGAATGATGTTCTTGGATTCCCTAACTATGCATCAATACCACAGAAAATGGTAAGTGTGCATATGGATTTGTTGATTTATTTTTGATGGGGTAGAAATAAAATTTAATAAGCATGTTCCCTTTTTTTTTTTTAACATGTTTTATCATGAAGAATCTGTATTGGCATTATACAGTAATAGCTTTGTAATGATTCAGTCTATACTATCCGTCTAGTGTGTTTGCTTTAACTGCGCAAAGGTGTATTGACGTTTTATTTTGGTGGGAAATGCAGTACTTATTACAAGTTCTTAACGCGTTTTAAATGTTACATTTAAGGACTGTCCACGTATGTTTTCTTTCTGTGATAAACACAAACTGTTAGTCAGTTCGTTGCATGCACAGGTGAAAACTGTAGTAGATAATGACAAGTTGTCTCAATTATTTCTTTGCCAGTTTAAAATGTGAATTTAAAAAAATTAATTAGAAATTAATTAAAAAATTAAAAAGATAATAACGTGTCTATTTTGCAACCACTAAAATCTTCACAATCCAAAATCGGTAAGCAAGCAGAAGTTTGAATCCAAAAAGATGAAACCGCCTTCTACAAGGGGGTTCTCGTGTTCTACAGGTCCTTGTCCCCCGTTTTGCTGTATAGCAGATAGAAACATAACAGGGGAGTAAATGTACAATTGTTAGGAAGCTAGAAGTGAAATTCCAGAATCATTATACAGCAGGTGGATATAAATATTAAAAGTGCCCAGAGATTCTGAGAGCAAAATGATAGTAGGTTTCCATTACTGTGTTAAAACTCATTAACTAGATTATATTTAATCAATTTAATGACCTACTACAATTTGCTGGAGGAAGCAAAATGAAAGCAAGTTCTTGCCATAAAAACAGAACCTTTAATAAGGAACATTACCTTGATTACTTATTTTCTACTCTCCATGGCATAGCATGGATTACAATTTTGTGTGTGTGTGTGTGTGTGTGTGTGTGTGTGTGTGTGTGTGTGTGTGTGTGTGTGTGTGTGTGTGTGTGTGTGTGTGTGTGTGTGTGTCCTTTACCAAGTGATTTAAATGTGAGTGTATTCTCATCTTTATACAGAACTTTGTATTACTGTTGCAAACATACTACACCATATGTTTTCTTCCTATTCTCTTCGTTTGTGCTCAGAGGACTTCTTTAGATTGATATAGATATATATTCTGTCTTTCTCCCCCCTCCTTGGTTAATGAGGTATGCAGCTCTGCTCCTCCTTGCGTTAAAATTGGTGTACGCTGCAGTGAATGAGGAAATGTCTCCTGCTGTAGAGCTGTTCCACCTGCTTCTTTTTACTGCAAGGGCAGAGAACACCGGATTTCATATTAGCTTATCTTGGTGATATCATCCGATTCCGGTGTGGAGCCAAGGGCGCAAGGAAGATGGTGGAACTTTTGTTTTTATGTACAGTTGTTAGGAACTGCCTAAATAATATCGTCAAGCAAAGCAGTTTTATTCCACTGTAGAAAGAACAGCTCTATTTTGTTGAATTATCAAAATTAAAAGTTACAAATGTTAGAATATCTATGATCAACTACCTGTGCTGTACAGAGTCATCTAGGGCTAACGTGGAATCTGATTTTAAGATTCCCTAAACCTTCTTTATCCTACTGCCTTCTTCTAGACCTGTGGTCTCCAAACTTGTCAGTACGAGGGACACATCGTATATTCTACACACTTTCGCGGGCCAAAGGAAAACTTTTTATAATTTTTATATATTTTATAATGAATGAATTAGTTTTATTTGGATCTTTTTGGGGTAATCAGCATGATATGATTCAGAACAAAAGAGAAATGTGACAATTACATAGGAAGGATGCCGTGCTTACACTGGAAATGATATAGAATGAGCAAAAATATATATATTTCAAGTTGCTGCGGGCCGGATAAAATCTTGTGGGGGGCCTGATGTGGCCTCTGGCCAGTGGTTTGGAGACCCCTGATCTAGAGCACGGGAGCCAACACGGCTCGCCGAGCCTGCTCTCTTCCCCCTGTTTGTTCATTCCACAGCCCCCCACCTCCTGGATGTATGCACAAACGCAGAAGGAAGGTGGGATGCCTGCCATGACACCAGGGCTGTGAGCCCACTGGGGCTTTCCCTGCGGCACAGTATAGCCCTGTAAAGGCCTTTCATTAATTCAGCTTGTTCTCCAGTTCTTACATTCTTGCATTGTCTTTACATTCTTTACACATACATATGTGAAAGGCTTAATTTGATATTTTAAGTAACCCATCCCTATTTCTTTATTTAGACACAGCTCCCTGAGTTAGACACGCTGGCATCAGAAAGAATGAGAAGTTTTATTTCATGGCTCAGAGAAGATAGTCCCTTAAATCCAGTTCTACGTGTAATAAAGTAAGTATCTATAGTCGGGTTTTACTTTTTGATGAATAACCTCAACATTATTTCCACAGTACAGCTTAAATTGGTCAATACTCCGGAGAAGAAAAATCCTGTTTTTATACAGTTCCTTCTATAAAAGAATTATCGACTTACTATTGGGAGCATGGTGTACGCAAGACATGACAACGAACAGTATACGAACATTTGTGTACAACATACATCTTTAGAGTACAGCAGGGCCCCGGGTATACGCTGGGTTCTGTTCCAGAGGCCCACCGTATAGTGAAAATCGCCGGAAAGCGGATCCGGCGATTTTCAGTGCTGCGCATGCGCAAACCGGCATTTTCGCCGTTCTGCGCATGTGTGGTCTATACGCTGCGCGCGCAGCCGGCAGTCTGCGCATACGCGCCGGGCACACCCGCCCATTCTGCGCATGTGCGATTTCAGTCCGTATCAGCGGACCGCCGGAAAGCGGAGCGCCGAGAAGCCGGGACCTGCTGTACAACGATATTTAATTATAGAACCATATTTTAACAGAAATTGCAGTTTAGATCTGTTTAATGTATTTTTTTAAACAGTTTTTTAGGCTAATCAGAAGGGATCACTGACTGCAAATGTGAATTTATGTGGTTTTAGTACACAATTAACTTCCATTTATATTTGTAAATGTAGTTCAAAATATTTTAATGTAATGTTTGTTGACATTATAATTATAACTCTGTAATTATATATTTATTGTAAAACCTGCTATTGTCACTGCAATAAAAAATATTAAATGTCTGTTCCTTACCAGTTTTTGTAGGAACGTCAAGTAATTTAACTATTGATAAATTGATTTATGTTATGTCTTTGGTTTTAAATAACCTCAAACACAGACAAAGCTCAGTGCACATCCAGTAAAACTTACCCACGGTACAGTGCCTAAATATACATGTATAGATAACTAATAAATAAAATGGTCTTTTAGTTTAACATTTTGGCTAAATTGTTGTAAGCCCCTGAGCCAACTGCACGGCAGACCACGTTTCAAGGGTCCCTAACACTAATATAGTTTCTTAATAACCTGGGCATTGCCAGGAAGAATGATTTATAATAAATATGTCAAAATTAGTTGCAAAGTTCTAAGTCTGATTGAAGCTTTTATTAACCTGTACATTACCAGGAAAAGCACTCTGTAATAGATTTGTCACAATCACACTGTATGCAAGCAAGTTCCTCTGAGAGTGGGAGATGCCATGGAGTGAGCTTTTAACCATTTAAATGTGGGAGGGAGTGAGCTTCAATTAAGTAGGAGGTTGCCACCCTCCAATCAGCTAAGACTAGCTGAACAAGAACTTTGCAACTAATTTTGACAGATTTATTATAAATCATTTTTCCTGGCAATGCACAGGTTATTAAGAATCTATATTAGTGTTAGGGACCCTTGAAACGTGGTCTGCCGTGCAGTTGGCTCAGGGGCTTACAACAATTTGGCCAAAATGTTAAACTAAAGGACCATTTTATTTATTAGTTATCTATACATGTATATTTAGGCACTGCACCGTGTATAAGTTTTACTGGATGTGCACTGAGCTTTGTCTGTGTTTTATGTTATGTCTTTGGTTTTAAATATATATATTGCCATGCTCAGTAGCACTCTTCTGTGAAACTTATATGCTTATATATGTTGTGGGTATTTTGGGGGTTCAATATGAGCTTGTAGGTGTTCTGTATGTTTTTTAAATTGATTGAGGGCCTTAAACTCGATCACATAAAATAGGGACTCCTTGTGGGGGGGGGGAGGGGGTAGGGATAGGTTGAGAAGCACTGGACTGGTATTAATCCTTTTCTATCCTGACTTTAGTTTGTTTAGCCTTTTTTTCTTGCTCATGATAAACCCAATTAAACTGAAGATCTAAATGGTATTTGTGTATCTGCTGGTAATCTGGAACCAAAAACATGGTTGAACCTAGCCAAACTGTTTGTATATAATGATTAATTAGGATTATTTGTTGTTTCAGGGATGATAGCACCGCTAGGTCTGACTTTTTCCAGCATTTAATTGAAGACAGGACAGAGACTTCGCTCTCCTATTACGAGTTTCTGCTTCACATTCAGCAGCACATTTGCAAGTGAAGAGGAAATCCGGGCACGCCTTTTTGTGGGCAGGAAATATTGAATGGCATCGCACCGCTCAGGATGCATCCACAAAGTCAACACAGCCGCCAAGTTAATATGAAAATGAAAAAGTCCCTTAAACACATCTTGTTACAAAAAGAATAAAGTGTCAAGTCAGTGGCTTCCATGGGAAAAAAAAAAGCCTTTCCCGTACAAACGCATTTTGCACCGAACAGGGAGCTCTGCCAGGAAACAAACATCAGTTGATGGCACAGAGCTACGTCTTTCCCAAGATCAAATGTGGCCCAATATAAAGTTGTTTAGCAAAACAAGGAGTAATGGAAGATGGGACACAAAGTATTTTTGTATAAGTCTAAAACTTTTTAGTGTAAAGCAGAAATACAGAAGTACCAAGGCTTGTAAAGCTTACATTTTATGCAGGTTTGTGTGTTTTCAGTCATGTGGCATTATGGTGCTGTGGTTATTTTAAGTGGGAGAATTTCTTCAGGAAAATTTCCTGGTGACAAGAAATATTAGATCAAGCCTTTTTTTTAACCTTATGACATTTCTTCCGGACATGATGAGATGCCAAAGAGCGGTTACACCTTTATATCTACAACATTTTAAATGGCTCATTTGTAACATTTGGTATTCTCTACCTGGAAGACTAGAATTGACATACATTGCTATAGAAATAAAATATATAATGTACATAGGATTGCATTTGTAAAGTAAGTGTAAAAAAAAATGTAACTACAGAAAATGAATTGCTTAAAAGTTAAGCAATGTTGAATCATTCTACGATTGAATGAGATTTGCTTATGTCTACGAAGTACAAAATTCATGAAAGAAACACAAAACCTTTTCTCTTTGTTACATCATTTGTGGATTTATTTATGACCGGCATACTAATTAAAAAAAAATATTTTGATTGATCATGTGTTTTTATGCTTGTGCATTAACATCTGTTTTAGAGACCAACTTCTAAAGTCCTGCTGTAGATACATGATTTATTGTAAAGTGTAATTTACCCACCTATTTCCCTGGATAATAAAAGTAAACATGCCATACTTTGATCTGCCTATCTGCATCACTGGCAGGCCCAGTTTAACCATTTGAGTGTCCCAAGACAGTCGCTATGTCATGGAGTCTGGAACTCCAGGGGCCTCATGACGTGACCGGCCCAGTGAGTGCTCTTTTTTTTTTCTTCTTCAAGTTAGATCATTTCCTGCGGTCCCATCGAGCGCAGGATGCGATCTGAAGAATAGGGTAATGGAAGAGGTCGAAGACACTTCCACGTACGGTTCTGCCGCAGTCACGTGCTGTGTCAGATGGGTAGTGGCACTTTGGTGCCGCGGCACGTCCAGCACAGAGGGTTAAAGCAGCAAGGCGTAAGCAGCCTGAGCTAACCAACATTTTTTTGTATTTTATTTTTAAATGACTAACACATTTTTGCCATTTAAAACAACTGTTTTATTTTTGCATTTTGATGCTTCATTCAGGAGATTGAAGCGTTTCAAATATTACGTGTACGGGAGGTTGAAATGAAGCTCTCTCTCACCAGAGCCCAGTACAGTTGCAGATGATGGAGATTAACCCATTCAGTAACTAATTATTTATTTATTTTAATGCTAAAAAATGGGGGGGGGGTTAAATTTTGGGTTTTATCAGTTTTCACCTAAAGAAGCCATTTACCAAGTTGAATAAAAAAATTTAAATAATTATAGAATAGAAAATTACACCCGCATTTATGTTAGTGACTCAATGGGCAAAAACATTTTCACAATTATTGGTTGTGACTCAACAGGCAAAAAATAAAAATACATTTCCAAACAAATTGTTTTATTACATTACTACATTGTGCATTGCTTCAATAAAAAAAAATGAAACATTTCTGTTTTTAGGAAAAGAAAGTGGATCATTTAATCACTTTTCACAAACAATACTTGTTTGTCCCGTGAAACACTACAGATAGGAGAATTTGGTGTGTCGAAGTGTTCTGGCTAGTGGTTAATTCCATCATAACGTATTTGTATCAGTTGGAAGAGTAATTTTTGGTGGCAACTAAGTATTCTTTTGAAATTCTGCCTCCTGTTGATCTGGGACGTCCTCTCTGGTGCAGGGATTATAACTGCAGGACACAAAGCAATTCTATTTCTTTATTTGGTAAACCACGTTGGGCATCAGAGATAAGGTTAAAAAAAAAAAATCTATAAAATAAACATTTGCTTTGGGCAAAAAACATGTACATTAATACGAACACTTGTATTCAAAGATGAGTTTTATCATGACACTATGCAGGCATTGAATTACCGCTACCACAATTGTGTGGTCAGGTTTATAGAGCTTGTTTGCACTGCAAGATAATTAAAAAATGTTTTTATATTCAAAATATTTTAGAGGCATTCAAAATGACTATTTAAAATAAGTTATTGGAATTATACTACCCTTATTATGCGGAAGATGATTGCTTTTTCAGTACTTGCTGTGTTTGCAATTTTTCTCTCTTTTGGATATCTTATTTCCAGTTTACGTCACATGACAGCCACAAAATGGCAACAGATGTCTATTGAATGGAACTAAGCAGAAGTCTACATTTGTGCTGATGATGGAATGTTTGCAAACATTCAATCAGATTAATAATAATTAATTAAAACATTTCTAAATGAGGGTTGTAAGTGAATGGGTTAAGAAAATCATGGGTGTTTCTCTCCCCCCACCCCCCCTTTATTAAAGTTACAAAAATTAGTTAATAAGAGCATGACAAGCTAAGGGGACAAAATAATAACATATTAGTTAATCCCCCTCCCCAGAAGACTCAGTTTATCATTGACAAAGCACTACCCAGCGCAAAACGTGTTAGAGGGACTTCATGGTCCTCCGTCATCCATGTGAAAATAGTGTTTCTTTAGCCCAATTTTTGCCCTCCGGTCCATGGTTTGTTTTTCTTGGAGCAGTTCACCGCCTTCCTCGTTCTACAGTTCTTCAGCACATCGCTGCAGGGAGCACCCTCCAATTCTACAGCACAAAGCTGCAGGGAGCACCCTCCAATTCTACAGCACATTGCTGCAGGGAGCACCCCTACACTTAGCTCCAGTTCTACAGCACCGCTGCAGGGAGCACCCCTACACTTAGCTCCAGTTCTACAGCACATCGCTGCAGGGAGCACCCCTACACTTACCTCTGGTGGCTACCTATTCCGCGATTTGTACATTTTCTTCCCTTCAACCAAGTTTGTATGGGACTTTGTGTTTGGGTTTCTATACTGGCGTGTACACGGGCTGCTGCCGATGGTTGTGAGATGGGACCTCTCAGGCTGCGCACACCAGTGGCTTGTGCAGTCCTGTTAAGATTCACGCCGGGGACGGCCATCAGGGCCGCCGACGGGGGGGCGTGCAAGTGTCCTGAGCCTGGTAGCATTGGGGGCCCAGTGGCGGTGGGGCACCTGGTGGTCAGACAAAGCAGTTGCTGCTGGGCCCCGGCTCTCCCTACCTGCAGACTTCTTTCTCTGTCCCACGCTGGGTCCTCTGATGTCAGTGCGCGACGGTCCTCTGACGTCGGTGCCCCAAAAGTAAGCTAGGCCCAGCTTCCGGTGCGCGGCGTCATGAGTGGGAGGCCCGGTGCACGCTCAGAGGATCCGCCGTGGTACAGAGGAAGAGGCCTGCAGGTGAGGAGAGCCGGGGCTCCCCGGCAGACACCGAGCCCCCAGCAGTCACTCTCCCCGCAGTCACCCTCGGCAGCCCCCTCAGCAGTCGCACCCTTCCCTCTGGCAGTTGCCCCCCACTGCAGTCACCCCCCGCCCACCTTATTATGTTTATGAACTTATCTTGATAAACTCTTAACCCCATTCCCTCCCATCTCCTAAAATCTCTTGCTCCTACCACTGTATAATCCCTACGCTCACACACATTTTTAACTCCTCCCTCTACTCTGGTACCTTTCCCTCCTTCAAACAAGCAACAGTTATATCATTACTCAAACAGCAAGCTTCACCCTACCTGTCTTTTTAATTATCGACCTGTCTCCCTCCTGCCTTTTGCCTCTAAACTCCTTGAACGTCGTGTATTCTCTCGCTTGCTCCACTTTCTCAACACCTATTCTCTCCTAGACCCTCTACAATCTGGCTTCCGCACTGCTCACTCGACTGAAACAGCCCTCACTAAATTAACTAATGACCTCCATGCTGCCAAAGACAGAGGTCATTACACTCTGCTCATATTACTCGACCTCTCTGCAGCATTTGACACCGTGGACCACCCTCTTCTCCTTCTCCATACTCTTGGTATTCGTAGCAAAGCTCTATCCTGGATCTTCTCTTACCTGTCTCATTGTACTTTCAGTGTCTCTTCTGCTAACACCTCCTCTATCGATCTCTCTGTGGGGGTACCCAAGGACTCTGTCCTGGGACCTCTTCTCTTTTCTCTACACACTAGCATAGATTGAATCTAGTTTCTGATCCAGTGTAGCTAGACGGGTGGCATGGGTTCCCAGAAGCTGGCCCTGATGAGTAACGGCATTCGCTACCTCTGCGGGGTCCATTGTGAGGCTCGTGTAACGTTGCTGACTGCAAGACAGGATACCAACCCGCAGGGCAGAGGTAGGGAGTAGTACACCGACCTTGGCCTGGGATTCAAGGGTAATCATGACCGGTTCCGAGGTCAAGGCAGGCGGCAGGCAAGGGGTAGTCAGGTCCAAATTATTTATTTATAAAATATTTTACCAGGAAGTAATACATTGAGAGTTACCTCTCGTTTTCAAGTATGTCCTGGGCACAGAGTTAGGACAAATAATACATGGTTACAAATACAGTTACATAAATGAACAGAGTATACATTATTTACAAGACATTGCATGCACAGTTAAAGAAAATATATATTATGGGCGAATGAAACAGTTACAGACCAGATTAAAATGTGAGACAGCCTTAGATTTGAAAGAACTTAAACTGGTGGTGGATGTGAGTCTCTGGTAGGTTGTTCCAGTTTTGGGGTGCACGGTAAGAGAAGGAGGAACGGCCGGATACTTTGTTGAGCCTTGGGACCATGAACAGTCTTTTGGAGTCTGATCTCAGGTGATAAGTGCTGCATGTGGTAGGGGTGAGGAGCTTGTTTAGGTAGCTTGCCCATAAAGAATTTAAAGGCAAGACAGTAAAGGTGAACTTTGCGCCTAGACTCTAGTGATCACCAATCTAGTTCTTTGAGCAAATGAGATCCAAACACAGACAGGCATAACAGAGGCAAAGGCAGAGCTAAGCAGAACAAGGTACCAAGTTGGATAGCAACTGCCTGCTACTTAAAGGCCAGAGGCAGTTGCTGCAATGAAGTCCAAAGCGAGGCTTATGTCCTGTGAGGGCAGGGATTCCCAGGAAGCTGGTGTTAACTGAAATTATGAAGCTCAGCCCCTGACTCTGTTTCCCTGTGACCATTGGCGAGTGGGGGTAGTGTAGGCCTAGATATTGCCTCTGGGCATCTGGTTTTGGTGTGTGCTCCCCACCCCTCCCAGTGGGTCTGGGTATACAACGTGGCAGGCTTATACTATGTGTGTTCCGCGTGGGAGCCTTGTTGTGGGGCGGGACCGGGGGGACCCTTGCCTATAGGAGCGGTGGGGTATGGGCTTGTTCTGTGCTTCCTGCCATGTGGCCCCATTGGTAGTTAATGCTTGGCTTAGGATATATTATTAATGTATGAAGTGTCTGCTGATGTAACATATGGGGATGTTGAGGTTGAGGCTCGGTACCCCTCTGCAAGCCTGGGCAGTGCATCTCCAGTAAGATGTATGTAAGCTGTTCACAGGTGTATTTTGCTCAGTTGAGTTTCCGGCGCATGTTGAGGCGTGGGCCGACCTCATGTGATTCACTGGATTTGTAATGTGGGGGTCTCACTATAAGTGGTCCCACCCCATAAAGTCTTTATTTTCTTGAGGTATGCCAGATATAGGCTTCCTTAAAAATTTAAGTTTTCAGGGAGTTTTTAAATGTCTGAAGGCTGGGGGAGAGTTTGATGGTGCATGGTGGAGAGAGAGAAGCAGCAAGGTAGAAGTCTTGTAGGTGGGAGTGAGATGAGGTAGTAAGGTGGGAGATAAGGTAGATGTTATGGGCAGAATGTAGGTTTTGTTTAGGGATATATTTGGGGATGAGGGCGGAGATGTATGGGAGGGACAGCATTGTTAAGACTTTTCCAAGCTAGAACTAAGGTTTTTAATTTGATTCTGAAAGCTACTGTATGGGAAGCCAGTGTAGGGATTTGCATACTTTAGGGGTGCAGCAGAAGTGAAGCAGTGTTTTGGATGGATTGGAGTTGGAACAGGTGGACAAAGGGAATGCCAGCTAGGAGAAGTTTGCAGGAGTCAAGGCGAGACAGGATGTGAGAGTGAATTAGTATTTTAGTCATGAGTTAGAAAAGGGTGTATCCTAGCCATATTTCAGAGGTGGATAAGTCAAGTGAGGGAGTGAATGTGAGGAATGAAGGAGAGATCAGAGTCAAATTTGACCCCAAGACAGTGGGCATGAGATGTTGATGAGATGATGGTTTTACGGACAGTAAGAGAGAGTTTGTGTGTATGGGGTGGCTTGGAAAGGGCAAAGCGTTTTAGTTCTGTTTTGGACATGTGGAGCTTCAGATACGGTGGTTCATCCAGGAGGAGATTGTGGAGAGACAATTGATGATACAAGACGAGAGAGAGAAGGATAGATAAATGTGGGTATCATCGACATAGAGATGATACTGAAAGCCAAGAGATTGTATTTGTTCACCAAGAAAAGGAGGTGTAGAGTGAGAATAGCAGAAAGATGGGATAATTGGAGGAGACACCAGAGAAGGAAACATAAAGAGCGGCTGGATAGGTAGGACGTGAACCAAGAGAGGTCTGTGTCCAATGGAGTGGAGAGTGTGCAGGAGAAGGAAGTGATCAACAGTGTTGAAGACAGCAAAGAGACCCAGGTGAATTAGTAAAGAGAGGTGACACTTAGATTTAGCTGTGAGTACGTCATTGGCGAAGTTTGCACCACTGGGGGGGCGTTCGTATTGGAGAGCTGCAGCTGATTTTTGGCATCTTACCCAGTTTGATTATATCACCTGCTCTTACGGCCGTGGAGCAGGAGCAACGTAGGAGGAGTGCTGCTGTTTGTTCCCATATTTGACCCATGGTGGTCTGAATGTCCTGCTTTTGTAAGTGCTCTACTTTCTGATATTAATTTATAAAGCAATCTTCACTATTACTGCTTTGTCTCCTATGTGGGATTCCCCTCCCCACCTCTCACTCAACTGCTATTGAACCTACTACGCTGTGATAGATGTTTAGAAAGAACACCGAGACTAAGTAGCCAATGTGGACCCGACTTACTACAATCTAGGTTCCTACGACTTGGTGCCCCAGCCATTGCCAAACCAATTGCGTCCATAGTCAACTCTATCCTGTCTGCAGGCCATATCCCTAAGACCTGGAAAACTGCCAGAGTTGTCCCAATCTTCAAAAGTGGGGACAAAAACACTGTCTCAAACTACAGGCCAATCTCACTTCTCCCAATTCTATCCAAAGTCATGGAAAAATGTGTCCACTCCCAATTAAGCGATTTCTACACCAAGACAAATTTCCCTAGTCAATTCCAGTCTGGGTTTCGTCCCAAACACTCCACCGTAACTACCCTGCTAAAAGTTTGCAATGAAATCCAGTGTGGAACGGGGACAACTCACTGGTGCAGTATTCCTAGATTTTGCAAAGGCTTTTGACACAGTTGATCATGTTATCCTGCTTAACAAACTCCAGAGCTCTGGAATAGGGAAACATGCTTTAAACTGGTTTCAGTCCTACCTATCAGGAAGATCCCAACATGTGTCCATCTCAGGCTCTAACTCCAACCCCCTGGATATCACCTGTGGTGTCCCGCAAGGCTCTGTTCTGGGGCCCCTACTCTTCTCAGTGTTCATTAATGATCTTCCCACAGCTTGTAAGGAAGCCTCAATACACATGTATGCAGATGACAATCCTATATGCACACAGCCATAGCTTCTCTGACCTTCAACACATACTTCAGTCTGACTTTTTGAGACTCGAAAACTGGATTTCCCAAAACAAACTGTTTTTAAACACTGACAAGACTGTAACAATTGTATTTGGGACCAAGACTAAATTTGTAAAGCTTCCATTGACTGAGCTCCTGATTAGAACCAACGCTAACACCACCCTAACACCTGTCACTAATTTTAAAAACCTGGGCTTATGGTTTGACTCCCACTTAACATTCGGGATGCACATTGATACCCTGACAACCAAGACCTATGCCAAACTTGGGGTACTTTACAGGAACAAATCCTCCCTAAGTCTCCTGGTCAGAAAGCGTATTGCACAGCAGATGCTAAAGCCAATTATTGACTATGGAGACATAGTATATGGCTCGGTTCCTCAAACCCACCTTAGCAAACTTGACACCCTCTACAATTCAATTTGTCGTTTTGTTCTCCAATGCAACTACAACACACATCACTGCGAAATGCTCAAAGAACTAGATTGGTCATCACTAGAGTCTAGGCGCAAAGTTCACCTTTCCTGTCTCACCCTCAAATACTTTCTGGGCAAGCTACCCAGCTACCTGAACAAGCTCCTCACCCCTACCACATACAGCACCTATCACCTGAGATCAGACTCCAAAAGACTATTCATGGTCCCAAGGCTCAACAAAGTATCCGGACGTTCCTCCTTCTCCTTCCGTGCACCCCAAAACTGGAACAACCTACCAGAGACTCTCATATCCACCACCAGCTTAAGTTCTTTCAAATCTAAGGCTGTCTCACACTTTAATCTGGTCTGTAACTGTTTCATACGCTCATAATATATATTTTCTTTAACTGTGCACGCAATGTCTCTGTATATAATGTATACCTTGTTCATTTATGTAACTGTACTTGTAACCATGTATTATTTGTTTTACTCTGTGCCCAGGACATACTTGAAAACGAGAGGTAACTCTCAATGTATTACTTCCTGGTAAAATATTTTATAAATAAATAAAATAAATACTACAAGAGTTGGTTACTCATAGAAACCTCAACGCCTGATTTTGATTTGGGGCATGAGTTAAATATCACACATTTCAGCTCTTTTTGTTACCTGCCACTTTTGTTGGTCTCGGTGGAGTGTAGAGGATGGAAACCAGATTGCAGAGAGTCAAGTAGGGAGGAGAGAAAGTGAATCAAACAGTTGTATACAGGCCGTGTGAGGGCAAAGGGGAGAAGAGAGATACAGTGTAGGGCGGTAGTTGGAGAGGGAGGTTGGGTCAAGAGCAGGTTTCTTTAAAATGGGCATGTGAGGGAATCGGTTCAAGGGCTCAAGATGTAGGGTGAGATGATGAGAGGAGCACGGAGACCTCATCCTCAGTGACAGAGGAAAATGAGCCAGCTCCTACGCCCTGTGTACTCCCTGGTCTAGAGGTGTGACTAAGGGAAAGACCATCATAGGGGAGTCGGAGTCTGAGGAGGTGAGCCAGGTTTCAGTAATGGCTGAAAGGTTGAGAGAGTTGGAAATGTATAAGTCATGGATTGCAGTAAGATTATTGCAGACAGATTGTGCATTCCACAGGGCACAGGAAAAGGGAAGGGAGAGGTGATGGGGATGATCTTCGAGTGATTGTCAGTGTGTGCTGAAAAGGAGACATTGGGGTAGGGTGTGGGATGTGAAAGGATTTGTATATGATAGGACCAGGATTAAGGGATATGTCACAACATAGTTGGAGTAATAGTAAGGAGAGGATGAGGGAGTAGGAGGGGGAGTTACTGGATTTTTTGTAACAATGGGTTGTGAGTAGATGGCTGCAAAATGGCAGTAAAGAATGCAAACTTAGGAAAGATGATTTAGAAGAGAAAGTGTGGTAGCTAGGGGTAGAGGCAAATGTGCAAGTGAGAGAGCGTAATATGTTAAAACTAGATATATGCTACATTAAAAATGATCAGCCAATCATAATTTGTACTGATGTTGTTTAATATGGAGTTTAGGATAGGTTTTACAGTTTATTCTCTCCTCCGTCAGTGTCTTCTTTTCATGCATAACTTATTGACCAGAAGATGCTTCAGGTCATTGCAGTTATTTTATGACATGAAATTAATTCACTTGCTTTAGGGACTTTCTCATTTATCTTCTTCATACTGTAAGAGTAGCGTTTTAGTGACTTCAGGGTGAACAGGATTTTAAGTTACAACTTCAAGGGCAGAGCCTGTATATATCAATGTCAAAATGTCTGTCCAGCCAGGCACCACATGTAGAAGACATTATTTGGTGTGTGTCCAAGATATTTGGCACATTGTAGGTAAAGAGAATACAGTGAGCCCATAAGTCTTCTTAAAGGCTTTTTGTTTTAAGAAGGTAGCTTTCTAAAGAAACCAGAATAATTTAGGAGTATATTGACTTTTAATTTAGTCCTACTTTCTTTGAGTAGCAGCACTTACCAGGATGCTTTTAGGGCCATCACATCGCAATCCAAAAAGATTTAAACTTAAAATAAAATGATCAGAATCTACTTACCAAAATCAATGATTACATTCGTCCTAATGAGAAGATCTGATGTGCGGGAATGCTTCCAGACTCTCACACTACTTATCCCAGTACACAAGGTATTTGGGCCAAAATTGATATCAGAGAACTTTGAAACAGTTACAGTTTGCAGATATTTTATGCATCATACCTTAAATGACATTAATTCCTGAATGCATAGTTTGCTATGGAAAATGTAGATTTTGAAATCTCTCTCTCTCTTTCTGATGACCTCACTACCAAGATGGCCACTAATTCAGGAACCCAGCCTCAGCTTCAAAGGACAATTGATTGCACCTGACCATGCCCTTTAAAAGAGCTTCATTCATGTTCAGTCCTTGCCTGTGCAAAATACTATGTACCTTGGCGCCCGCTGTCATTCCTGTCTGCAGTTCTGCCTACCTTTGGACTACTCTGCTTCTCTCCTCTTCAGACCTTGGAACTGTGACCTTGACTAATGCTGCCGCACCCTGCCCTGACCCCAGAACCGGACCCCACTATTTGTACTTGTTTAAGATCCAGATCCCAGGTATGGGTCGGTCTATACTTCCCATCTCTGCCTATCAGGTATGTCTATTGGACAATAACTATCAACGTACTCAAACTTAACACATTGCACAGGCTATGCAATGGACCCTGCAGAGGAGGAGAAGGCCCTGTCCCTTCAAGGCCAACTGCTGGGGACTCATTCCAACTGCCTGGTTATATTGGATATGAAATTGGTTTCCAATGCCTCCACCTTGCAAACCCTCACTGTCCGTTTTTTCTCTGCTTCCTCTGCTGATTCCACTTCAGCACCCACTCCTCCGGTCCAGCAAGCAGCACCGATCCTGGTAGTTCTCAAGGAACCAACAATCCTCAACCCGCAACATTATGCTGGCTCCCCCTCTGGCTTCAGGGGGTTGCTGAACCAGTGCCAGATCCACTTTTATTTGCAGCCATCCTCCTTCGTTTCCCATCACTCTCAGGTGGCGTTTATCATGTCCCCCCTGGCCGGTGAGGGTCTGGCATAGGCGTCATCTTTGTCTGAGAGGGGATCTCCCCTCCTTAATGATTTGGGCATGCTGAGGTCACCGTATGCGGATTCGACAAGGGAATCGCCCACTACGTGATTGAATATAGGACATTGGCTGGAACAAGGGAGCCCTGAAATTCGCCTTCCAGCAAGGCCTTTCCATAAGGTTCAAGGATGAACTTAACAAAAGACAAGAGCCCCAATGCTACATCCAATATTACAAATTATTTAGTACATTACTATGTATTTAATCTATATTCTTTCTTCATAAATATGTGTCATTTTATTCAATACTTTGGCCCAAATATTTCAAGCTTACAACCACGTCACGGTAAACTTATTTCAGTATGTCCTACACTACCAATTATATACTGTCTTATGTATTTCTTGCACTGCATAGGGAGAAGAGGGAAACAAAATACTGCAGCCAACAGCATGGGTGCATATGCCGGAAGGGTTTAAATTTGAGAAGCAAAGTGAAAAACATCTAAACAAAACAGTGCAAATATATATATATATATATACTTCCTATGCTTGTCGCAGCAGCAAATGTATCTCCACCCCTCCCCTGCGGGGAAGAGAGCTCTTATAGCTATTCATTCCCACGTGTGTTCCAGGACTCACTGAATAAGTTGGTTGGGGCGAGCTTAGACTAAGGAGGATGGGTCACAAGACCTCCCAAAATTGTTTCCAATTTATATTTAGACATACAGTCTTAACAAGCTCAAAACGCAAACCCACTACATTGTATATATATTTCTGCCATTTGGAAATACTACTAGGTTTGTGACCTAATGTATACAACAAAAGACAAGACAATGCTACATCCGATATAACAAATTGGCTGCAGACATGACTGGAATGAGGGAGCCCTGGAATCCGCCTTACGACAAAGCCTTTCTGAAAGGCTCAAGGATGAACATACCTGCAGAGACATCCCGGCAGACCTAGAAGGACTGATCGCCCTCTGCATGTCCTTGGACATTTACAGGGAGAAGGGGGTAGGATGGTCCGTGGTTCACAGCAACTTCAGCAGCCAACGCATGGATGTCTAAAAAAACTTTATTGATCGCTAGCAGCAAACATCAGGCAACCACTCTAACATGTTTCGTCCAGGCTATGGACTTTTTCAAAGAAAAAGTCCATAGCCTGGACGAAACATGTTAGAGTGGTTGCCTGATGTTTGCTGCTAGCGATCAATAAAGTTTTTTTAGACATCCATGCGTTGGCTGCTGAAGTTGCTGTGAACCACGGACCATCCTACCCCCTTCTCCCTGTGTCATCATTTCCGGAGGAGCACGCTGACGCCAGCTACACTAGAGGAGGAAGCCGCTGCAGAATTCCCTGCACCAACAGGGACGGCTTTTTCGTGAGTACTCCTAACCTCCACGCGGTATTTCAGGGAGATTATTGAGGTGGTTAGTGCCGGGCTGTGATTTACTTGGGGGCGCCCCCTAGGGAGGTGTCCCCCTGTACCTCTATCCGGCTTACTATTACCCAACTCCCTGTTCTCAATACCGGAGGCTTATTGTTTCATTAATCATTGCTGGGTCTCTCTTCAATCAAGTTGCCAAAAAGTGTGTGCACTACCTGTTAGCAGCCTCGGTATACTGGGTAATTCCAAATTCTTGGACATTTACATGCTGGGGAGGCAACAGGAACGGGGGCGTGATCGCTGAATCCTGACGGTTCTTCCGGAATTTTGTTTCCTTCCTGTACCAACTACTGATATGGCACAACCCATACCATTGGGGGTTATGTGACTCTCGGAGGAGGTGAAGCACCTCTGACGTACTACCGAGCTGTGTCTTTACTGCGGCGAAAAGTAGCATATAGATCAATCCTGTCCGAAGAAGCCGGGAAATGCCTAGAGAAGGTTGGAGGAACTTCTCTGGATACGTTAATCGTTGTCCTCCCTCTGATGTTACCCTTCCGCCTCTCCGGGCAGGAGCGCTCCATATCAACACTGGGTTTTGTGGGCTCGGGGCTGCAGGCTCGTTGTGGACCAGGCCTTTGCTGTTCAAGCCGGCATTTTGCTTAAGAGAAAGTCTTTGTCTCTGTCCATCGTGACCATGGGGGCAAGTTGCTGGGCGCCAGCATTATCTCTCAAGAGACCTCTCTACTCACAGCTACCGTCAGGCTCTGCAGCTGGATGTTATTCAGTTCCCAGTCATTTATATTATCCTGGGACTCCCATGACTGCGGGCTCACAACCCACAGATCGGTTGGGTATCGGGTGAGGGCCCCATCCTGTAGGTCTGATCATTCCGTGCTCATTGAGGAATCTTCATTGCTCCAACCAAAGGCATTATCTTCCTTCTGAGTACCTGGCCTTCAGGACGTCTTCTGTAAAAAGCAGAAGGAGCAGCTACCCCCTGATCGTTCTTTCGACTGTCTGATCGTTGTGCTCCCAGGAATGGTTCCTCCTCACAGGCGGACTTAACCATTGTCTGCTGAAGCAATTCCTTCAGTGCTAGGTCTCCAATTAGCAGGATGATTGGGCAGACCTCCTGCCTCTGGCAGGATTTGCCATGAACTCCCTATCCCAAGAGCCCCTGAAGTGCTCTCCCTTCTTCGCGGCACTAAGGTATAACCCGATTACCCTTCCTTGTGACTCCTCAGCAGTAGGTGTCCCTGCACCTGATACCAGGGCCCTTGGAATGGGATACTGGTGACTTTTCGCAAGGTGGCAGAGATGCAGAGGAGGTGTGGATAAACGCAAAAGGTCTTCGTCTGAATGCCGTCAGGGAGGTCTGGTTCTCGATGAGTAATATCCATCTACACCAGCCCTAAGCGAAATTGGGGCAGCGCTTTATTGGTCCATACAAGATCTCCTGAAAGGTGAATGAAGTTGAATTGGAACCTACACCCTTGCAATTTCCACGTCACTCTCCTAAACCTGGTTACCAGGAACAATTTTTCCAGGGATACATTCACTCATGCACACATTTCCGTGGATGGTCACCGGAGTATGTCACCCAGAACATCATGATGGACTCCCGTATCTCTAGAGGGTTCCTCCAGTACCTGGTCGACTGGAGGGTGTACGGCCCTGAAGAGCGGAGCTGGGTCAAGGTTTGCATGCTCTGGTCAGGTCTTTCCACCTTGCCTTTCCTGACAAGCCCACCCCAAGGCATTCAGAGTCTGCCCCGAAAAGGGGGGATGCTGTAAGGACGTGTGTTTCAATGGGCAATTTATTGCACTTGAGCGTGCCCTATTAAAGACCTTCATTCTTACTCGATCCTAGCCTGTGCGAAGTACCTTGGCTCCTTCTGTGATTCCATTTTTTTGTATACTATTTATCTTTATTTTTCATGACATTTTTACATCATATACCGTTTCCCACAATGCCATTTTAACGTCTTTAGTCATCTGATGTTGTCACAGACTGGTGTGTGCTGATGAGCCCACTTGTTCCTTTTCCTGCCCCTACATGAAATTCCCGAAATACATATTTTCATGCATCTAATTTGTCAGGAGGTTCTGAAAAAACATCCTCTCCTCCCTCCCCCATCCTCTCCTCCCTCCACCATCCTCTCCTCCCTCCTCCCATCCTCTCCTGAGTGCATATCTCCATTGAGGCAAACACCCACCCTCACCGTAGTTGGCGGATCATCACCTAAAGATACCATTACGTGCATTTATCCAGCCTCACATTTGTTAGTATTCTACATATAGACTTTAAGAAAACATCTTCACTTTTTATTTCAACAATATTGCACCATCAGAATATTTCTTTCTATCTTCACATGTTTGCGCTTCCCAACGATCAACACTTCATCTACTCCACACGGGATTGAGAGAGCAATCCCCCACTGGGTCACAGCAGCATTTATCATACGTGTTTGTATATTAATAATTGTTTTTTCACTATTGCACTGATATTGTTCTGTTGCACACGGATAATTTGAGCGCCACTATTGATAATTTTGCCTTTCACTTCCATCTCTTGGGGCACTCCGTCTGGATATTGTCTAAGCCAGCCGGCTTAAAATGGCATGCTTGCCCTGCAATGGGGAAGGCTCATAGCCTTCTTACTCCCCTTAGGGAGAAGAGCCAGACATCATTATTTCTTCACCTGATACCCTCCCCCTCAGGAGGGTTAGCTGGACTCCTTTGCTTCCTCACCCTTTGGAGGGTAGAGCAAGACTTCTGCTTCCTCTCTCTTCAGAGGATAACTCCAGACTAACTTTAGATCCTCCAAGAAGAATCTAGAAAGGACAGGCTCATAGACTGTACCCACCTTCAAGGGGCTGTACACAGGCCATGAGACACTACCTTCCTTCCTTCCTCTTCTAGGAAAGAAACCGGGGGGGGGGGGGGGTGTCACTGTCCATAGATTAACCCACTACTGCCTGAAACTTATCAGGGCTTACGTAGTAGTTATCCTATGTGGGGAAAAACAGGTAAGATGGGACATACCCTGTTACACGAGGTATACACCGTGTGAAGTGTTCGAATAACGGCCGCTGCATCTGTACTAGATACAATTGGTGCACTGCTAGAGAGAAGGCGGGTCTCAAGAGCCAGTGCCTATCAGAAGGGGAAGGGGGCTGTCACTTTGGAAATACTTCCTACATTAGAAACATTAAAAATGTCTTTATAACATTTTTATTTGATTTATGTAACCCTCATCCCCCCCCCCCCCCCAATCTCATGTAGGGTACCCTAGAGGAAATGGTGTACTGGTTACGGTGTCTAAGGTGGTGCAAACCTGCTGGCAACAGGGGGCCCGAGCCTCCCGCGATGGTATAGGGGATATCAGGGCAGGCTTTTGAGGTAGAGCTGAGTAATACTCACTGGTATAGCGCCTCCATCTCTTGCAGATCCCCAAACTGGTAGGAAGGAACCTCTGCAGGGGAACCTCTATCAGCTTCTCCCTAATAGATTCCAATCTCAGGCGAGAAGTATTTTGAATCATAAGAATACTTTATTTGACCAATGCATGGCAGACTGCCCATCTCACAGCAGGGTGTTCAGCCGCACAACAGTAGGTTGTCACCCGAAAGAAGTCCCTGGACAATTACTCCTAGTCAGGGCCCTAGAAGCTGTCCGTGCTCTTCCCTTATCTCCTGGCGAGATAAAAGGAACGATCCCCCTCCGCTCCCCTAAGGGAGGGCCTCAGACTGGCAGGGCCCTGCACAGTCCAGATAGGGTGGACGAGTCTCTCTTAAGAGTAGAGACAACTGATTAAATTCAGGATGTGCTATGCAGTAAGTACAGATCCAGTAGACCCACCCCTGTGCCTCTGATTGACACAAGGCCTGAGTACTACCTTCTCTGACTCACTGAACTGCAGTGTGTGGGGAAAACCCATGATTACTCCTGGCACCCCTGCCCTTACCAGGGATTACTGCAAAGGAGAAAGAAATATAGCCCAAACTTACCCAGGGCTACATTTAAATGCTACATGTATTTTCTCACAGTACAGAACTGGTTTATTAAAAAAAACACATGTAGGATATTGCTTGGACTGCTGCTTTAAAGCTGCAGTCCAGGCTCCCGTTTTTTTTTTTTTTTTTTTTTTTAACTTCAATAGTTTCATGTGGGCAATCTCTACTTACCTAAAAAACTGCATAACTGCCGGTCAATTCGTTCTCCGTCTATTGATCGGCAAAGTTTGGCGACATCTTTAAATATGGGGAATGTAAATCGTTGCTATAGGAACAAGCACGCTTGTTAAAATAGAATACAAGAAAATTGGTCTTTCAAAGTTGTTTTTTTTTAAAACAGAAAATGCTAAAAGTATTCTTTCTTTCTACAGAACTGATTTATTAAAAAAAACACACATGCAGGATATTGCATGAACTGCTGCTTTAAATAAAGGAATAATAATAATAATGTCTCTGCACAGTGAGATTGTGGTGTGTGCTCCCCCTGCTGGCTGCCCTGCTCCCTGCTCTGGGTGTAGTGGAGTAGGAGGAAGGGAGGGGTGGAGGCGGCGCGGGCTCCGAAGTGACAGGGAGGAAGTGAAGTACTTCACATGCACAGTAACAAGCAGCCGGGGAGGGCTGGAAGGAGGCACTGCCCGGACCATTGCTATGAGTAATCAGAGCGGGAGGGGATTGCACGGAGGCCGGTGAAGGGGCTGCAGACATGGCAGTGCTTGCTGGATTGTGGAGGAGGCTCCCCCTGGCTGCAGGCTCCCAGGTGAGACTCTCTACTCATGCAGAGTGCAGCACATGGGATCGCTCATCTGTTCTCCCAACTACTTTAATCACTTTGTGGTTATGGTGTGTTTGAGTTCTCTCTCTCTCTGTTCATTATTCTCCTGTTTCTCTATCCTTTAAAACACAAAAAAAACTTTCTCCTCTTTGTCCAATTGTATCCTTTTCTTCATCCGGACAGTTGTCTCCTTCTCCCCTTTCTCTCTCTTCTCCCCCTTCTCTCTCTCTCCCCCTTCTCTCTCTCTCCCCCTTCTCTCTCTTCCCCCCCCCCTTCTCTGCCGCTCTCCTCCCTCTCTTCTTGTTTCCCCTCCTTTACAATAACCGCTCCCATGGCTTTCTCCCCCTGCTTCTCTATGCCGTCTGGCCAAAATATCTATCGGGCTGGGACTTGGGGTGCATTAGCCCCCCTGGTTTACATTATGGGTATGTTGCTGGTTTTGTATGTACAACACCCCCACAATAGTTCCGGTCCTCTTGTATCTATCCCCCCCCCCCCGCCTGTTCCTTCTGCCAAACTCCCCATTATTTCTGCCTCATTCTTTCATTTCCTTTTCTTCTGTTTCTTTCATCTATAATAATACATTTGTTTGATTGCAGTATGAGATAACAGGCCCCATATGAATGTTTTTTGAAGACAGTAGGACACCCTTAATATTAATGTCTGTTTTTGTGAATCCCATTTTCTTACCGTCCCCCTTTTCCAATGGTCACCAAAAAGGGATACCAATGCCCCTTTGAAAAACACACTGTGGGTGGATGTAACCCCTCTCCAGCAGTCAGGATATGACAGATCAGAGCAGTCTTTAGGTCTCCCAGCTTCTTTGCTTACAGGAGATCTTTACAATCATGAGCTGAAACTAGCCACATATTTCATGTCATTGCTTTGCATATAGTATTTGTTCCCACAAGCAATGACTGTGATACTCTATACACTGCAGATGAGACCCATCTACAAGCTAAATGGTTAAAATAATAGATAAACTTGTTTTGTCATGACCTTTTTACCAACAGCTTATTGTAGATATGATGTATTTTATCTTCTTCATATCCTGTTCACCCTGTTCATATCGGTTGTACATGTTTATACAGTAGATATATATTTTAATGGAGTGCATACGATGTAATTCCCCCCCCCAGGAAACAATAATTGTGCATCCTCAGAAATAATTGCTATTATATCAATTCTAAAAAGTAATAATATAGCACACAATATTTGTTCAAATAAATTATATTTCCTATGTTTTTTGAAGGATTGTGCCATTTGTGTTTTTTTCAATAAGCACACAGTACAGATCAAATAGAACTAGGTATTATTTATTTCCATTAATCTCTTCTGCCTTTTTATTTTCTGTATATTTTCCTTTGGGGTGAGGCAGATGTAATAACTCTTAATACTGTAGATGTATTCACTGAGACCTGCAGTAAAGGTCTTGACAAGAAGTCAATGAAGCTGAATGGACAGAACATGTGGAATTGCGGACAGTGGTTAAGACCTTGGCCAGACTGGCACTGAGCCGGCAGTCGCGCTCACGCTGGCCGCTATGAAACACATTGAGGCAATGTGTGTGGCCAGTGTGAGCAAGCGCCTGCTCGGCGCTTAGCTGCTTGCAGAGCAAGCAAATTTGAATTTGTCGTCCGCAAGCGCGTCACGTGAGCGGTTCGCCCAATGAGGGCAAACCAGCTCTGTGACGTCATGGCTGCTCCCCCCGAATCACTCCCCCCCCCCCCCTGCGCGAACACCTAGCTGCCTACAAATCTCCCAGCCAAGTAGGGAGTGTGACGTCACCGCGCATGAGCGCCAGCACGCTCGCTCCCTGCTTGGCCGCAGCCTAAAGTTACTTATAAAGAGTAGAAGTCATCTGCTTGGTTTCCAAAAATTCTATTTAACGTTTGGGCAAACCTCTCCACCTTCTTTTTAGTTATTTATTATTTTATTTTTTAGAGAGGTTTTTCAAAGCGTTAACCTCACAACGTCAGAAATAAATGAAAATATTTGTCTTTTTGAAGTGTAAGAGTAACTTGGGTTGTAAAGAAAAGGAAGTGGTGTTTATCTGTGGTAAAGAAAGTACTCTATACTCTTAAGTACCCTAATGCCTTGATTACGGGTGGTAAAAAGTCAAGTAAACCATTTTACCACAAAGGCTGATCCAGTATGATCCTATGAAGTGTCGTTTATTGCCATTGACATGAATGGCAGTTAATGTGGTATCGAGCTCCAATACCCCTTATAGGAGGGGCTTACTCCCGCTAAGGCCTGTATACTCGGAAGCAAAAACTGCTCTTGACCTGAATTAAGGGCCCGAATTCCAACATCATTGAATTATTATAGATTTGTGGTGTCTCTCTTGACCCTGATGTATAGGTGATCTGAAACGTGCATTGGTGGTTTTCCAGACTATAATTCGCAAAAGTCCATTAGCTTAACCAAACAGTCAATAATTTTAAAAGTCCTGAAGCATAAAAAAAAACCACACGAGCAAGCTTTACCATGTGGGATCTTTCCTAAAATATTTTACAACACAACTCCAAAAGTTCTACCTTGTAGCTACATATAAATACTGGCAATCCTTGCAACCTAGTACGCCTGTGTGATGTCCTGGATAGGGGACGTGCCTCAAAAGATGACCGATCGTGTGCAAATGCCGATCACTCCTGGATCCTTTTACAGAATTGGATTTTAGGACGCATGTGGCCATTGCAGAATTTTATTTTCATTTGGGCTATTGCTAGTGTGAGCTGCTTTACCTATAAATGTTTTTCATTCTGTATTCCAGATGGTTCAGAATTACATTTATAATATATAATATAATAAAGCAGCATCTGATCCCTTTCTGAAAATGAACACGCAGCATTACATCCAGAGTGCCTTTCTGTAGTGGGGAAAATTCATTAGGTTGGCCTAGCTACTAGATGGCCTTTTGTAGGCTTTTAACCCTTTAATAGTAACCGTAGAAAAATCCCATATCTGGAAAGAGTCTGCAAGTTGTAAGTGAACAATTGGGCACAGAGGGTGTGCACCGCAAAACACATCAATGGAGCTTTCTGTACCAAAACAATCAGTTTTCACACCACTGTAATTATGTTGTGTATTTAAATTTCGGTGTTAAGGAAGCAAAATGATTAAGGATGCAATCATTTTTTTTTTCCACCAATGTAAAAATACGTGCAGCAATACAGCATTACAATTACAATGGTCCCTGCAGATGAGCGGAATAAGGTTTGTCAGAAAGTGTGTTTATCTGTCTGCTACTTTCTCTTTTTTCCTACGTTATCTGTTTCTTGGAGAGCTAGGAACGAGGCGAATAAAGAATGCACAACAATAACAGCTAGCAAAAAGTAGTCAAACATGTAAATGACTTTGCGTTGACAAAGCTGTTTTTGCGATATGTCGGGGTCTCATTCAGAGTGTCTGTTGTTCTACGTACTTGTACTTCAGGGAAATGTAAGTTTGGTTTCTTTTTTTTTTTAGATATTTTTTTTTTGAAGTGAAAATTCTTTGTTGGCACCTAACACAAACCAAAATCTCATAGGACTGAAAGTGCTGCATGGAGATGAAAATCTGTTACTGCCAGGCGTGTGCACGTTTGTCTGCACTCCTGCTTGCTATGGCCTCATACAGGGTGGCGCTGAGCTGGTGGGCGCGCTCATGCTGACCGCTATGAAACACATTGAGGCAATGTGTGTGGCCAGCGTGAGCAGGCTCGGCGCTTAGATGCTTGCAGAGCAAGCAAATTTGATTTTGCCGCTCGCAAGCGCGTCACGTGAGCGGTTCGCCCAATGAGGGCGAACCAGCTCCGTGACATCGTGGCTGTGCCTTCAGACGAACGCGCACCTAGCCGAACAGGGCGCAGCGCACAAGCGCCAGCGCGCCTACTCCCTGCCTGGCCGAAAACCTAAAAGAAGCGACTGGTGCCGCATGCGCAGAATCGCCAAACACAGCCCGCGCAGACGCGACAAGCGCCGCCACACATGAGCTTGCGCATAACAAACGAATAGCCGGTTGGGGGGGAAGAAGGAGCACAAACCCGAGGAGGTACTGGGACGGACACACACAGCTTTTGCAACTAACGGCATTTACATACTTTAAAATCACAATCATAAAAATCAGCACACAATTTCACTTACAAAAGGCAAAAGTTTCTCTTAACATGCGCGTGCTCGACACACACACCACCATTTTTTTTTGTCCTGTATCTGATTTATTTTGTTTGTACAACACATTGTTCACAATTTTTATGACAGCTGTGTTGTGTAATCTTTATTCCTGTCTCCATTGTTTGTTGACTACTCCTTAGGAGTAGCGTCTGCAGCCATATACCCTTTTTCTTTACCATTATGGCATATTCTATATAATTGTGCTGCTAATTATCCCTAGCAGCGGCCGTGCTCCACTCCATTTATTTATTTATAACCTCTTTCTATTCTAACATATCAGACGTTACACTTTTGAGCAGCACATCTTTCTCTGTTTAACAAATCCTCACAGCATAACCCTTTTACCAGCAGCTTACTACTGGTGACTGTGATCCTGCTCTAGCGATTTATGTCAATGAGGAATTGAAAGAATTCTGCATGCCTCAGCATTCCTTCCTTCCTCAAACACACACACCACCTCCTCTGTTCTCAGCGTGTCAATAAGAGATTAGAGATACTGAGGCATAGCGCTGTATTCACGGGGAGTATTTAAGGTAAACCGTTCATATTCAGAGGATCCAAAAATAAGATCAGCATTCTAGTTGTTGGTTCTCTTAATTGCGAGAGGACAGCTGTATCCCAAGGCAGCAGAGCCCGGAGGCCCCGCCAAAGAATGCGTTTTAGTTGCTTCTAATTAGATTTTCTTTAGATGAGCTGATGAATCATCATGGGATATTAATCTTATGAGTAATACTGCTTTGGTCAATCATGTTTATCACAAGGTGGTGTGGAGATATATTGGGGGTTAGGAGATTGGATAAACGAGATGCTTCCTGTGCTGCCAGCTTGGCCAGGTCAGTCTGCTGAGCTCATAAACTCAGTGATAAATGGTTGATTTTGTGCTTAGTGGGTGGAGAGATGTCACAGGTCTTCTTCATTATCCTTTAACATTGACAGGGCATTTATGTCCACGCATAAGCATACAGAAAATGGGGTTATTAGATGTATCTTTAGGGCTTGTAGATTAAATGAGTGGGCACTTAGGCTATTGGCTGCCATATTAGCTTGTCAACCGTGCTGGCAGCCAAGAGCTAATTGAAGTAACGTTGCTCTGGTGTGACCTAACCGCTTGCACAGTGTAAGAAAGGGAGCTGCATCCAGAAGGTGGGCATACTCTCTTGCAATCTGGGCACAAAGACAGACCACTTTGCGCGTTGAGACAGGAACTTAGTCCCATGTTTACTAAGTAGCGCTAAGTCGGAATTCACCCTAACCGTTTCCTTGCAGACCTGGCCCCACAGCTGTATGAGTGCTGGTGAAGCGATCCCACGGCCCTGATTGTCAGGTTTTTGTCATTTGTAATACACACATGTTAATGTTACTAGTACAACTATGCGGTGTAGAACCCCGAGGAAGGTGGCACAGGCGGAGTAGGGGGTTACAACCAGGGATAATGTTAGTTATTTTATTAAAGCCACAGTTTTCTGGGTAGCTTTATTTCCCTTGTAGAAAGCACAGGCTTGGAAATAACAGCAGTGGTATTTTTAACTTACACTTAGCATGTGCTTGTGGAGTACAGTTAAATTATTTACTATTTTATTATACAGGAAAAGGGCCTGTGACATTACTCTATGCTAATCAAGTGTGTACTAAGGCTCACTATATGCCCCAAGTTGTATTGTTGATATCTGTGCGATTCTCATATGAAGAACAGGAGACGACACTCATGTGGACTACAGTATGCTATAGTTAATATTTATACAGGATTAAAAGTTAATATTTATGATCAATGTATAGTCCCTACCAGAGCTCAACATAGTGACCGAAACGTTAACATACAGCATCATACAATCATATAGCAATGTGTGTCCGCTTTGCAGTAATGTGAAAGCACTCTGACATATAACACATTGCATATCTGACAAACAGTTGTTGATTTTATATTCTCTTCTTACAACACGTCATATTCTCACCCAAAAGCCTAAGGCTTCGATTATACCAGCTCAGGGTGGAGGCGCGTGTTCCCGTGACATCGCTGCAGTGCGGCCGAGCGACATGTACACTGCAGGCAGGAGGCAACCGGAGGAGACAGGGAGGCGTAGCCGTGAGCGGTTCACCCTCATTGGCTGAACCGCTCACGTGACGTGGCTGTCGCCTTCTGAAAAAATAAATCCCAGGTCTGTTCTCTGGACTGCCGCCCTGCAGTTCGTGTCTGTGCGCGCATTGCGCTTGGTATGTAAACTTTATTACTTTTCAGCCATTTGCTATTGCGGTGCTCGGTCTGCCGTTTCCGGTATAATCACGGCCTAACTCTCTAAAAAGCACAGCAATTAATTCCACAGAATACACCGCACTGTACATGCTGCATTAGATACAGTACATCTGGCTATGCCAGCGCCTTTTCATGATGTGCTGACTTGCTGGCATGGAACTGTTTGCTGTTCCCTGCTGGAGGACTAATGTCATTTTATGCAAACTGTAGAGGTTTTGTTTGGCCGGCGTCAGAACTAGTAAATCAGGCTTTTCATCTGTGCTTCACCCAAATAGTAACCTTTCAGCATATTAGTATAATTACGTATATATATCTATTTCACTGCCTGGTTACTGGATATTTCTGCAGTGCAATGTAAGGTCATGCTTGTGTAGCACGGCGTTGGGCAGGGTTTGCAGTAGTGCGGCTATATATATATATATATATATATATATATATATATATATATATATATATATATATATATATATATATATTGAAGTTTCATGGTAATGCCGCTTTCATTATTTACAAACGTACACAGTCACTTTTTCACACTTTAAAAAAAACAAAAAAACAAAACACATGAATATTCCCCTTCTGCACTTATGAGCAACATTTAAGTAGCACGAAGTTCTGGTTCAGGGGTGGATAAAAGATGTTATAAAACTTTGGAGCCAGCTAGAATTTTTAGGAGCCAAAGTGTTGTTGAGCGGCACATTGTGTGTGGCTGTTCTAGCTTTGTGATATAATTAAATAATAATCCCCTCAGAACAGGGCATTACTGGCCAGTAATGCCCTGTTCTGAGGGGATTATTACTATTATAGGCTAAATGTAGGCTTTTTTTCAGAAATAGACACTTTTGTATAGTTATATAGATTTTTTTTATTAAAATAAAATGGTAAATACATGAATCCACCTCTATATACTCTTACACTGCAGATATCTATATCCACACACTGCGCCCCCTCTGTGTATACACACACAGCTCTACACACACACACACACACACACACACACACACACACACACACACACACACACACACACACACCAACTCTACACACACACCAACTCTACACACACACCAGCTTTACACACAACACAGCCGCTCTACACACTCGCACACACACACAACACAGCCGCTCTACACACACGCACACACACACACACACACACACAACACAGCCGCTCTACACACACACGCACACACACACACACACACAAACTGCTGCTACACACACATACAACAGCCACTTACTAAACTTTGCAGACTCTCTCCCCCCCCCCCAATTCAACTGAATCTGCTTAGAAAATCTGTCAGCTCGGGAGGGGGAGGAGTCAACCCGTGGCTGATACTTCCTAACCAATCCCCTGCCCTGTCTCAGAGCTGTTACTTCATTCTGACCAATCACCTGCCCTGTCTCCGCTGTTGTGAAAGCTGATTGGCGGGAAATAAACAGATTGAAAATTACGCTTTGCAAGCTGCTAAAATTCCGGGCATTACAGATTGGTTCAAATTCCGGGCATTATCCAATTAGAGAGCAGGGTTTTCAATAATGCCCTGAATTTTACTGCTTTAGCCTATAATCTTGTTTACTATATCTGGGAGTACAGAAATGATGGAAATAACTGGAAACCCAGAAAAACGGTAGCATATATAATACGCTCATTAACGTGCCACTATATGAAGGTGGGGCATTTTTTTTATTCCCTCTTGAATGTAAACATACAGGCATACCCCAGTTTAAGGACAATCACTTTAAGTACACTCGCGAGTAAGTACATATCGCCCAATAGGCAAACAGCAGCTCGCGCATGCGCCTGTCAGTATGTCCTGAACAGCAATACCGGCTCCCTATCTGTATGTTACGCCGGTGCTGCCCGCAGACCAGACCCGTCCCCTGAGCTGAAGGGGGAAGTGGTAATACACGCACCCGCAGCAAAGGGAGCGTGTCCGGAGTGTGGTATGAAGCTTTGCCAGGCCAGGTGTAGTAAGGTAGACAATACTTGCCGGTACCGGTTGTAGAGATAGAGTGATGAATGCCTTGCCGAAGTCAGGGAGTGGAGAGCGGAAATAGGTCGTAGTCCAAGCCGTGTTCAAGGGGTTACCAGAGTGAGCGTTGTCCAAGGAGTGCCGAGATCGAGAGCCAGAGGGGGTAGTCGTACGAGCTGCGTCAGAACCTGTGAAACCACTGAGAGAATCCAGAAGTACTTCCATGCAGAGACTATGTCGAGCAAAGACTGAGAGCAGAGAGGAGCTAGATAAAGCAGGAAGGTCCAATTAGGAACGGAGGCGGGACAGGAAGAGCTACAGGGAGACACTGCAGATTGGTGCAGGCATAACAGGCCAGGTGAGTCTTGTTGGTAACCTGAGTATGCTCGCGCAGTGTGCGGGGGCGGAGCCTGAGGTCCGGGGGACGAGAATAAGAGTGTGCAGACTGAGCGTGCTCCGTAACTCGTGTACGCGCGTGAACCGAGCCAGTGGATGGTGCAGGTGTGCGTGCAGGAGGGCGTGGGCGCGCGCGGCGCTGTACAGAGGAATCGCCGAGGGGAGTGATCCCGCGGCAGGGGCGGGGAGCGTGGAGGCCGGTAAGGCAGGATTGTTTTGTGTGTCCAGGGGCTCCCTGCGGGGAGGGAGTGCTCTGTGTGAGGAGCGTGGAGAACGCCGATTCCTGACACTGTTACCGAAGCTGTGCGCAAGCGGGAAGACTATAGAGCCTGTTACAAATGCGTTATTTACATCTGTTATGCACGTATATGACGATTACAGTACATGCATCGATAAGTGGAAAAATGGTAGTGTTTCACTTTAAGTACAATTTCGCTTTACATACATGCTCCGGTCCCATTGCGTACGTTAATGCGGGGTATGCCTGTAGTCCTTTTTGTGTTGTAGCCCAAGTGTCTACATACATTTCCTACCTACCATACTTCCTACCTATCCGCCCCGACTGTCCACCAAAATATTGTAATAGCCAACAGAAGACCCGTCCCTGTGTCTGCTGTTTCTCTTACAGCAGGAAATGAGCAATTTTTAGCAGTGCTTTAAAAAAATGTAACTCCCAAGTTTCTAGTCTAGATTGGATCCTAAATCTGCCTGCCAGTGTCTGGTAAAATTGAGTTTTTTGTCTCTTACAGTATCTACTGGAGGCAATAGTTAATTAAAAAAAAAAAGACTGTGTCTTTGTATATAGACTTGGGATTAAGTGTTTTCAGAAGCAGATAGACCTCTTGGGCTCCCGTCAGGTCTTCCTTGCAGATATTGATAGAATCATTTATTAGATAAACCATACTTGTCATGAAAATAAGAGTGGTTCAATGATTGATTAAAGTTTTAAAAAGATATTTAAAAAAATCCTTAACCCTTACTATACTTGCCTGTTTCGAAGCTTTACAGTTCATGTTATCTAGGTCCTGGAGAAGTTGGGGTTGTTGAATTTAGGAGTCCTTGGAGATGTAATTGAAGAAAAATAAATAATTTTACGAGTTAGAGCTGTCCCATACCTATAAAAAAAAATGCTATGGGATGAGTTCGAAATCAAGGGTACAATAGAAAAATATATTGTACCTGTGCTAGAGTTTTATATCTATAGCCAACCATGGTCTCATGCTTTCCGTCCAAGACCAATATATCAAGTGATTTAACGTCCATGTCTTCTAATATCACGCCAGCTCTGGTACTTAGACCTCCAAAAGAAACCGGTTTAGTCGTGATAATGACTAATCGTGCTAGGCTTATGCTTATTGAAATGCAGCTGAAATTATATTGAAAAACTATATCTTTAATGTGTGACGCAGGGACAGTAACAAGAAACACTTTAACAATTGTTTTTTTTAAAGTTTATTATCCACAACTGAGTAGAAACGTGGGAACGATTCTATCTTTGTGATTGTGAGCTTCTCGGAGCAGGGGTTAAATTGCCTATTGTTTTATGTTGCATTTTATGTTTTGTTTTGTCCTTGTCCCGTGTTGTACTGGGCTGTGGAATATGTTGGCGCCATATAAATATATATTTCCTTTAGCTTCTCCCTTTTTATCCTATCACTATGGGCCATGTTTACCAAGTTGTGCATTATGGCTTAGGAAGGCTTAGTAGATAAGGTCCATAGTGTTTAACAAGGATTGTAAAAATATAAAACATATGCATATATTCCACAGGTCAACCAAACATTCTTTTTATTGCCCCTCCTCATCCCTTATGTTTCTTGACCCCAAATAAAAGAGTTTAGTGCTTGGTTTCCAAAGAAGCAGTCTTTCCTTTAAACATGGTTACATTTTGTTTTCAAAAAGGCAGTTCCATTTTTCATAGGGACGAGCGAATTTCTTTCGCACAAATTCTTCCTTGCTGTGAAAACACCAAATTTGAGCATTTCTTTATTTAATATTTGTGAAATCGCCGGAGTTTGAAAATGAATGGTCTTGAAAAAATGTTTAGCAAAAATGAAATATTGGCAAAATGTTTTTTTAAAAGCGACAAAATCTGGGTGGGGAAAAATGTCTTATCTGCAGAAAACAGCAAATATAGTTAGTGCACCAAATTTCGAAAATTTCACTTACATTATTTATCTTGAAAGTATGTTCGAATTATTATAAAAATAGACCAGCGATCTGAATTTTGACACCATTGGCCCATCTTTAAGTGTTACATTAAATATGGTGTAAGTTGATTGCACGTTTTTTTAATTGTTTTTTTAAAAGATCCTGTTTGGCCCTTGTGCACTTAACGCTAACACCACCCTAACACCTGTCACTAGTTTTAAATACCTGGGCTTATGGTTTGACTCCCACTTAACATTCGGGATGCACATTGATACCCTGACAACCAAGACCTATGCCAAACTAGGGGTACTTTACAGGAACAAATCCTCCCTAAGTCTCCTGGTCAGAAAGCGTAATGCACAGCAGATGCTAATGCCAATTATTGACTATGGAGACATAGTATATGGCTCGGCTCCTCAAACCCACCTTGGCAAACTTGACACCCTCTACGATTCTATTTGTTGTTTTGTTCTCCAATGCAACTACAACACACATCACTGGGAAATGCTCAAAGAACTAGATTGGTCATCACTAGAGTTTAGGCGCAAAGTTCACCTTTCCTGTCTCACCCTCAAATACTTTCTGGGCAAGCTACCCAGCTACCTGAACAAGCTCCTCACCCCTACCACATGCAGCACCTATCACCTGAGATCAGACTCCAAAAGACTATTCATGGTCCCAAGGCTCAACAAAGTATCCGGACGTTCCTCCTTCTCCTTCCGTGCACCCCAAAACTGGAACAACCTACCAGAGACTCTCACATCCACCACCAGTTTAAGTTCTTTCAAATCTAAGGCTGTCTCACATTTTAACCTGGTCTGTAACTGTTTTATACGCTCATAATATACATTTTCTTTAACTGTGCACGCAATGTCTTGTATATAATGTATACCCTGTTCATTTATGTAACTGTACTTGGAACCATGTACTATTTGTTTTACTCTGTGCCCAGGACATACTTGAAAACGAGAGGTAACTCTCAATGTATTACTTCCTGGTAAAATATTTTATAAATAAATAATTGTGAGTTTGGTTACTGGTTTGTCATTGTAAAGCTGGTCGCAGCTGTTATCCAGACTTTTGTCACTTATTAGCCACCATAGCCTTATTGTACACAGTTGTTGAAATGAATCAATTCTGCTATGTTTAATTAACAGGTTTGCAAACGTTGCCCCGGGAGCTCCAGTGTGTAAAAGCCAATATGAAGTACTCGGATTATATTGTACATAATGCTATCAGGTTAAAGATGGCAGTGCAACGTCTCAGAAGCCATACTAATCCTGAGCGTCCTCTGGGCCCTACATGGTTCATGAAGAGCCATGGTGTGTCCTTCAGGCTTCTGCTAATTGCAGTACAATTTTTATATACTGAAATGCCCTTGTAAACTAAGGTCATTTAAAGATGTTTGGTACCGGTGTTATATATGCTGGCAAAATGTTAAAGTCTAATAGTTTTTAAGTTTTTTTAAATGTATAAAAATTGACATTAAAAAGCTCCTGTGACCCATCCACTCCAATTTGTTAGTTGAAGAGCCCTGACTTGCCGTGAACTTCTATTGTTTTCATGGGAGACCAGGTATTTTACACCTTTTTACCAGGATCATTCACTGAGCAAAACAAGATCGTAAAACAAATTGTCATTTATTCCATAGAAACAGACGTACACACAGTGGATTACAAAATACAGAAGAAAACACACTTACTGGGGGGTCTGGACTACAACACTGGACTTTCCTAGGTGAAATGGCACATAAAATAAAGTCTTTAGGTTGACCTGGACTTGTCCTGGAACTCAAATCAGCATGAAGTTCCTGACGCCACCGCTGTATCTGCTCCGGAGATAGTACCAATCGTCCTGATACTCTCTTCGGCTGGCAATCCCAGCCGTGACCACTACGGTCTATTCTCAGAACTTGGCCCCGAAAAGTGAGACTTTCTCGCCTTGAAATTTCTGAAGCCGGCTTGCTGCTATTTCTCCAAGAGCATTTTTTGGTGATTTCGAATTTGCCGCTGCTGTCTTGGCACTTAGAATCTTTCGTCCAGATTGGCTGAGGGATTCTTATAGTATTTCAGAGTTCATTCATGAAATACTCCAGCCAATCCGAGCGTGAGAAAAATCCTACCAGCCTATCAGTGCGCTGCCAGTCTAAGCCTGGCAAGCTCGGATTTGGAATCTGCCACTTGTCAGTCAGAAGCTACCCACGGAGTTAGGCTTCTCAAAGTCTGAGCTGGGGCAAATGGTGGTCCGATGACTTCCATTAATTCCAGGACATGAATACTTGAGGCAAACTCCGCTGCCCAAATGGCTTTAACACCGTGGCAACCTCTGAGGCTTTCATGTTCGGGACCCGAGCAGATTTGATGGCACCAAGCTTGGTAGCCACATGGACTCAGAACCGTGGACCTTGAAGTCCCCAGCTCATATACCGTGCACAAGCGTATGTACTTTTATACACTTTAATAATAAAATATACTTTCACACATACTTTTCCTAAGTCTTTTGGTTCTGGGGAATAGAATGAAAAAGCGTGCAGGTTCATTTTCACTAGCCGTATTCCCCATGTACTGAACATGACTTAGCCTTTTAAAACCCTTGCAACCTTATCTATGTTTGGGGTACCCCAAGAACCGCTATACCAGGTTCTGGGTGATCAGGCCATTAACTGGGCATCCCCCCTTATACTAGGGACCCCTTTACCGCTTCAGGGATACCACACATCCCTATGCCCTATTTACCTTTCTGGTCTGTGCTGAAGCAGGGAATCCTAGCGGTGAGTCGCGCAAGCGTTTTCAAGGGGAGATTTTGCCGGAGCAATGTGTCTCAATGTATCTGAGAATCCGACCTGATTCCCGGGTACATTCTAGGGGTATCCAGCAACTCTGGAACCCCGCTACCTAGACACATTCTGACAAGACTTTCTCTGTAAAACACACCCTTGAAACTCATAGCCCAGCAATCTCTGCTTGCTGGCACACTTGGAAAGGTAAAACACAGAAAATTCTTTCAGAGGTAACCAGACGGGCTTATTAATACCTTTTTTATTGAGAGCCTGGTGGTTACCCCCTCATCATCACAATTGTACAGGACTTTTGTTTGTGTTTACTGTACTGTACATCTTGCCATAGTGCACATGTAGAAGAGACCTGTGAGGTTTCTAAAGCTCTGTGCACTGTCATTTGATCTGAGGAACTCTCTTGTTTGTTCTGCTGGATGGGCCTGTAATCCTTTGATCTTATGGTTCTTTATGTCCGGGATATAATTGTTCTTGAACTTCTCTGGTGCTATTGCCTCTGCCAGAAAATACAACTAAACCATTACGGAGACTAAAACTGCGCACAACATAGATGGCACTTTGTAAGTTATATGATTTTTTTTTTTTTTTTCCAAGCTCTGGTTGTAAAATAATTTTAGGTGACTGAATAAGATGTTACTAATTTGACCTGACACTATAAATTATACATTTATAACTGCCCTGCTGGAGAACTAATATTTACTCAAGGCAGTTTCACTGACGTTTGCATTTCTGTTGTCTTGTGGCTTTGTCTCCGTGGTGACCACAGAGAGGTGGAGGATACACAGATCTACTGTTTTTTTTTAATGTAATTAAATGCAAGGGGATGTTTTCCTGCAGGTAACATTTTCTCAAGACTGACATTCGGTAACCAACAGTTACTAAACAGTGTGTAATGGTAAGTGGATGTTCAAACACGTCTGCACATAGGAAATGTGTGTGTGTGTGTGGTGTGTGTGGTGTGTGTGTGTCAGTAGATCCGTATAATCCCATATAAAACTCAATTGAAGTTTTAAGGCTTGACGCTCTGATCGTCCTTTGCCATAAACGCACAACAATTAATAACGGAGGGAACACATTAAGTAGAAAGAACAGGTCACCGCTTTATTTTTTAACATCTGTTCAAAAAAAAAAAAACAAAAAAAAAAAAAACCTAAACTGACTGCCAACTAGCCCTCATGCGTTAGGCCGTTGCCTCAACGCGGCAAAAGTGGGGACCTCCTAAATGGCTAGCGTACTCCTCCCCCCTATAGCGAAGGAGGAGATCCTTGCTAGACACATATCGGCTGCGCTCACTCCCCTGCCCGCTAGCTGCTTAGAATACTTTGGCTCCATGTCCCCCTTTGTGGCAGCTTAGTCCCAACCGTACGGCTGGCGTCCTGCTTTCCCACGCGTTGAGTGGACAAAGCAGGCCTGATGGCACCGCCAGCATGTCAATCGGTTTCTCTGGGCTCTACCTGTCCTTGGCGACACCACTGAGCAAGGCTAGTGTGGCAGTTCTACCACCTGGAAAACCCACTACCTGGGACCGGTTAACTTGGGGCCGACACGCCCACCCTAAACTGTGACCGTGCTTACATCTGCTCTTGTCTTTTCATGCAAGATCTCTTTGATATTCTTAAGGAATATGTCTAGTCGCTTCTTGGTAAAATGCACTCTATCTTGTCTGTGCCAACTGCTTTCTTTTGCCTTAATCTCCCTGTGAGTTATTATAAGTGCCATTTTCTTGCCGACATTCTAAGCCTCACTGTCCTGCCGGTGGCTGCGGAGGGCCCAACCGGCTCCTGGTCAGGCCTCTTGTTGCCGCGGGGCGCTGGCCGGCCTCCTGCAGTGTCCCACGCCAGGCCTCTTTGTGATGTCAGCGTGTGCTGGAAGTTGCTGTGTGCATTTCCGGCGCGTGCCTGCATCAGAGGGGCCCGGCGTGTGCCAACCCTGCCCTAGGTCATCCTTTAGCTCCCTTGTGATCCTAATGCGGTGCTGTAGCCTGTTTACGGCTGAAGTTGCTCTCTGCAATCTTCTGCTGAAGATGAACCCTTTTTAGCTTTGCAACCCGATCAGTCTTGATTCCTTGGCCACTGTACTGATCTCTATGCCCAGAAATGCTCTGTTATGTTATCCTGTGACTGTTCTGCTAACTTCTCTAATGCTCTTGGTCTTGGAACCAGGTTGTATATTTTCTCTGCTCTGAGGCTGCCAGCACTCCTCAGTCTAAAGTCTTGTTTATACTAGAGCCGGTAGTGCGCGCGCCACCTGCACTGGAGGCATCGGGAGGCGTGGCGCAGGTGTGGCCGGGAGCGGTTTGGCCCCATTGGCTGAACCGCTTACGTGACGCGACCGTCACGCAGGGAAAATAATTTAGATTTTTTTTTTAAATCGCGCTTCTGGATGCTGTTTGCGCGAGCGCCTTAATCTCTATATGTTTGTTCCCGTGTCGTGCATTATAAGCACAGCCTAAGTTTGTTACAAATGTAAGCATCCAAGAGAATATAGCGCACAGCCAGGAGAGTGGGTCAAAAATCGGGATGGAAATAAATCTTTATTGGTCCATTAAAAACGGAGGCGAACAAAACCACCTACTTGTTTCATGCGTATTGCACTTTATCAAGGAGTGCATTGATAAAGTGCAATACGCACGAAACATGTAGGAGGTTTTTTCACCTCCGTTTTTAATGGACCAATAAAGATTTATTTTCATACCGATTTTTGACCCACTCTCCTGGCTGTGCGCTATATTCTCTTCGATGCTTATCTTCACTCTATTAGTATCAGCACGCTTCACAAAGAACACCGGGATGGGGACACTCCAGAGATGTGAGTAAATCTTCATACAATACTATATAATTCTTGTGGTTTAATAGGGACCCAGGGACTATCCCAATGAGGTTCTGAGAAGTGGGTTTTAAACCCCTTACTCTGTTCCTTCAAGGAATATTGGCCCCTTTAAGGATTCCATACCACTTGGAAGTTGCTTCAAGATTATTCAAAACCCTATACCTGTGTCTTGGATCAATTCTGATTTGTAATCATATGTGCCATATGGATCCGGCGCTAGAACGCACTTACCACATAACTTTGTTACAAATATAGCCTTCCCATTGCTCCCAGCCTCTAGCCTTGGCAACATCCCTCTGCTCAAACCTGATATGGTTTGGCTATCCTCCCCTGCTATCACCTGTGTTGGTATAGTCCATTGCTTGGTCCTGCTTGGATGGGAAAGCCTGCTTCCTTTTGGAACTAGCAGCCTTCAGGAGCAGTCTGTTATCCCATCTCCTGGTAGAAATCTGGCTTTGTTCACCAACGTTTTGGTCTTCTCAGAGGATCCTTGACGAAACCAAAACCAAAGAAGTTTGTATTCACAGATGCATTTAATCTGAACACCTTCAGTGTACATCTGCACCGCCCCAAAAGCAGACGCCTCATGGGCCTCCCCAAGAGCTGCTCCCCTCTGCACAGGACCAGTGTGCTAAGGGTTAACGTTGTTTTTTTTTTCCATTGTGTATGTCTCCCATAGCCTAGAGATCCACATTTCTACTTTTCGGGTGGACTTCTACATCCACAATAGTGGAATTATACATCTAGCCGTGTCTTGAGATTTGTAAGACTAATTATTTTTTACAGTTGATATTCCGTTTGAGGAGAACGATCTAGGGGTCTTCAGGAAAGGCAATGGAAGTTATTCTTTCAATTCTAGCAATTGCCTCTTCCTAAAATGGTTTGACAAGGAGGCAGTCCACTATATCTATCTATCTATCCTATCTATCCCATCCATCTATCCTATCTATCCCATCTATCTATCCCATCTATCTATCCTATCTATCCCATCTATCTATCCTATCTATCCCATCTATCCATCCCATCTATCCTATCTATCTCATCTATCCTATCTATCTATAACATCTATCCTATCTATCCTATCTAATCTATCCTATCTATCCCTCATAGACCCTCATTCAACAACCCGTCCAACATCTGAGCCTCCAGGGAAGAAGAGATTGTCTAGATGGGGTAAAATACCACCAGTATTTTGTAAGTTTTCTCTGATACCCTGGCTGAAGTTGAGGATTTGCTTGTATGCCAAATATTGTTTAATTCTTCAATTGCTCTCCCAGTTCTGCCTCCTAGGTATTTGTATAACCATGTCTTGTTGCGATATCTGCTCTTCTTAGTACATTTGATATATTGCAGATAATCCATGTCTGCTGCTGCTTAGGTGTAGAAAGATAGACTCAAATGTGTGCGATGTAAGATTATCTTATTCAATTTGTGTGGATATAAAGTGCTTAATTTGGTTAAAGCGCCATAACTTGGCCAATATACATATTTTTCTTTGTTCTAAAAGCGGTTTTAGTTGATCACGGAAGAACATGTCGGATATTCTTTACAGCATGGCTGTAAACCATCTGTCAGAATCTTTTTGCGACAAACCTGGCCTAAATTCTGGATTACCAGTTATTTGTGTGAGTTTGGATCGAAAAGTGGAGAGCACATCACTAGTAGAGCATCTATCCCATATTTGTATTATTTCTAGGATCTGAGGGTGATCTTTACTGATGTCTGGTCGTATCTCCTTGTGAATCTAATAGACCTCTAGGTCGTTTTATTTACATATGAATTATGGGTTAATTAAAAAATAAAATCTATGTTTTCCATTGGCATGCCAATCGAATAAACTGGAGAGTTTGGTTGGTACATTGTACATCTGATAATCTGGTATCCCGCGACCAACTGCAAATGTATTTTATTTTTGTCAGTTTAGAGTCTTGGCTCTTATTTTAGGATGTTTGTGTTGCCAAATAAATGTGGAAATGTAGCCATGTACGTTTTTAATGAAGGAGGGGGCAAGTTTGATTGGTGTGGTCTGAAATAGATCTAGGACTCCTCTTGATTTACATTATCCTACCAAGCCAAGAAATGATTAATTTATTGCATGTATCCAAATCTTTTCTAATTTCCTCGAGTAGCTTTGGGTAATTAAGGGAGTATAAATCTTTTGGTGTGTGGGGAGATATTCGGTGGAGTACTTTGTATCCTTTCTCTATATATTAATAGAGACGAGTTTTGTTGGGCATCGATACCCATACGTTTATACTTTTATATTTTATTTGCTTAAAAGCCTTATGTGACATTGTTTTATATATTGAGATAATTTATTTTAGCTCGTAGATGTGTAGTCAAATGGACAGTTTTTAGGTTTTCTGCCGCAATCTGTAGAATAAACCTGGCTTCATAATGAATATATTAAGCCAATAAATATTAACTGTGTGTGGCCTGACATTGCTAGGTTATGTTTTGGACATGAAGTTAGGTCACTCGGTACCTGCGTTTTGTACATCAGGTTGGCAGGAACTACAGTTATGTGAGCTTTTAGAAAACTGTTATTGAGGGCCGTAATTATACCAATAAGCTCTAATAGCCCTGAAGGATTCTGTAGCAATCATCTGTTACCCATTCCAGCGTGTACAGTATGAATGATTGTCTGCACATTTTTACTAAAAGGTACAGTGCCATGTGGCTTCATACAGCATATTGCAATTTCCGTGAGGTATACAATAACTCATGCATGCCATGCTGGAGGCACAATTTTGAACACTCCTGAGTGTATCTGCATTCCCTCAGAGGTCCCAAAACCACCAAAAGCAGTTTAATTCAACACACACGTTTCCCTATAGCGGGTGCTTGCAGCATAACACATCTTGTACAGCATAGCCTGCTTTAAAGAAGATACTGAATCAATGGGCCCACTTGCAGACCCTGTATTGACTTTCTGGACTCATCAGTTGGTTACTGGTTCCTCATGGTGCCGCTTCTTGTAGCAGCTGTAATCTAGACGTGACCATGTCCAGAGCCCTGTAAATATTTGTTTCATATATTGTTTAACAGGTTTTCAGACTTGGCCCTAGAAGTAGGGAGAAAAAGGATATAGTGGCGCCAACCGTGTGTTGATTCAAATGCAGATATTCAATAAATACACAGAGAAGTCCCGCTGCCAGAGTTCATAGAGGTGATTCAAAGTCCTCCACACAGTGTCAATCAAGAAAGAAAAGGAGTCCTCCGGCGCGTGGTTATACTGGTGGTTCCTAAGACATGTAGGGAGAAAATGAAATTTAAATTAAATTTTCTCCCGACATGTCTTGGCCCTAGAAGTAACTAAATAAAAAAGCCAACAGCAAGTACTCTGGAATATCAGTAGAAGATATCTGGACCAAAATGATAACCAAGATTACAATTGTATTATTATTATTATTATTATTCCTTTATACAGTATAGCACTTTTTTCTCCTAATGGGGCTCAAAGCGCTTCACCGATACAAAAAAAAAAACACATTTAAAACTATAAAAGAAACAATACAGAGAAAAATATAGGATGTAGCAACATACATAATGGACATTTGAGTATCTGCATCCAAAATAAGCCCATTTAGATTTCCACCATTGCCAATACTATTTGTACACATTGAGCTGATGAAATAATCAGCTGAAATGTCTTCCCACATTCTGCTGTCTTGAATGTCTCTCACTTGAGCAGAGCGTGGCTCTTTACTGAAGCATTGTTTTGAGGCAATCAGTAGAGGAACTGTCTCATTATCTAGTTTCACTAGAGACAATTAGTGTTTTTTGTTGACATTTAATCTATATGTACGTTGGGTGTTTATCTACTAAATGGCTTGTGGTGTACAAATGATGCCGGGTCTCTCTTTTTAATGGATTAAAGATACAGACCTTGGGACCCCTTTCACTAAAGACGGGAAGGGGTACAACCGGTAAATTGCTAAACCGTAGCCACAGGTTTTATGCAATGGGTCAACTGTGGGAGCCGAGACCCCGGACACACGTCATTATGTAGATGTATTAATAAATCCTTTAGCTAATGTCTACTTCTGTCAGAGAACTTATTCCTTTTATGTCACGTGTATGACTGCTGAAAGCACTATGTACATGGATGGTGTTACACACATTCATACACGGAAATAATGGAGTTCTATAGAGGTCAATTTCTTATAATGCTAGGCATATTAAGGCTTTTGATGTGATTGACATTTGCAAAGAGACAGTAGTTTAAATATTGCCTTTTGTTTCTCTCCCCCCCCCCCTTTTTTTCTGATCCCACTTGTTTTCTGTTTTGAGCAGTATTATTTATTGCAGAATCTTTTTGCAGTAAAGTGCTTCTGTATAACATAAATCCTTAACTATTGCCTATGACGTCCCCAATATGCCTTCACTGCCCCTGTCCACCAAGCCAGCATGGAAGGGGTTAACGGCATGAGAACGAGCCACTTCAGACCACCTGGAGTTAATGAGCCCCACACACCACTTCTGCATGTCTGACTGGAGGTACTGTGTTTTGCCATGCTGCTTTTTCATTTCCGCAAAGGAATCTCTGGGACAGAACACCTGTATCGCCCCTAAGGCGGTAGCAAAAGGGCGTCACCGTTTGGTAAAGCTGCTCTATTGCATTCTGAAACTCACCAGCCCTCTCATCCCCTGTATCCAATGTCTCAACTTACCCTGCCTATAAGCTCCCTGATGAAGTCTAAGTCCCCAGCAATTATTTGAGTTTTGTGGATTGGATGTGGTGACCGCAACAGAGTCGTGAATTACAGCAACAGTCTCAGGTTGACACCTTTTTTATAAGCCGGGACTGGGGGAGGAGGGTACTGTGTGCACGCTTTGTCTATGCAGTAGATTGTGTAGGCAAGTTGTCATTATTGCGGCCAAATCCCACATCACTGAAGTGCACTAACATATATAACCGCACAAATAATAATGCCGGCTGACCGTAGCCGAGCATCAAAATGCTGACGTGACTGTCATCTCGTGGTCACGAGGACAGTAAATCCGGCTACCCAGCCCAGAAATAATCCACCCTGGATGAAGGCCGTCCTCGGTGCATAAACCTCCTGGAACCAATCCAATATAAGGTTGATATCCAATCATAAAAAAACAAAAACCCCATAATAGCGAATCCATGACCCTGTGTCTTCACCCTCCTCCCCCCCCCCAATTCCCCAAGCCACTACAAATAATCAAAAACCTCATGGCCTAAACCAGCGGCGCGCAAATTAAATTCTGGGGGACCTCGCGAGGCCCCTATAACACACTTAACTTCCTTTCCAGCGACTCGTCGTCCTGGTAACCCGGTGTCAAATGACTTCACTTGACCTTGCGCGTCATTTGATGCCGGGGTCGAGCGGGGGGGAGGAAGAGAGGCGCCGAGGAGAGCAGGCGGGGGTGCGCACGGGGAGAAGTTTGCACATCCCTAGCCTAAACAAACCCAAAGCCATTCAAAATAATCCAAGGCACAATGGCCTATACCAAGACCCAAAAATCGAAGCCATAATAAATAATCCAAAGAGTTATTTGTAATCGAAGGCCACCCGTGTCCTGCTACATGGGATCCTCAATTTCACCCGAAGCCCTCGATCCTATGTTGCTTGAATCTTGTATAGGTAAACCGTGACTAGTCGCCCACTTAGGGGCTACTAAGAGGTTAATTTGTACTGTAATGTGTTTTATTTGTATCACCTACACCATGTTGGTTTAGGATATCTTGCCTATGTATATATTGGCCATTATATACATATGATTATGAACACAAAGAAAATGTAACCTAGTAAGGGCACTCAATCATAACCTGGATGTATTGTGATCTTAAAAACAAATAAATTGTTTTAATATCCACTTAAAATAAAGGTTGTTAAAACGATCATTAAACATTAATGTGTATCCTGTAGTGGAGACCTTAGGCACGTTCTATAGTGCCGGGCGCGCGCGGAATTTTAGTTGGCTGGCGTTAGTCAGCCTTTCTATACAAGGGCTGTGCGCGCGCACGGCAGGGAGAGGGGAGCCGACAGACAGCGGCGAAGATGAGGAAAATCATCTTTTCGCGCCGCTACCGGCGGTGTGTGTGTGTGTGTGTGTGTGTGTTATTGTGTCTGCACAAATGTAATAAATATTTTATTTTTACCCATGTTTTTTTTAAATAAATTACACATAAACACACACATACATACACATATACAAACATACATACACATATTCATACACACACACATACACACATACACACATTCATACACACACACATATTCATACACACACATATATACATAAACACACATATATACATATATACATATACACACACATACATACACACACATATACATATACATACACACATATACATACACACGTACACACGTACACACATACACACATACACACATACACACATACACATACACACTCAACACTGAATACTTACTCAGCACAGTATACTTACGAAAAGCATGCGGCACGTGCACACATGTTCGCATAGGCATGCACGGCCGCATGCTGTATATAACAGCCCTTAGAGTAAGAGTCCAAAATACGTAGAAGGGTGAAGGGTGAAGGGGTAAGTAAATCCCTTCACTTGCTGTATCTGGAAAGTGTGCTCGAACCTCACAAAGTGGTACTAAATGTCCACGGTTCTTATGATAAGAATACAATATGATACCTTAACCAGTACCCAACTGTTGCAGCATGTTCCAAAACGAGAGAAGGTGGATTCTGTTTTGGGAACCTTTACCAGGTCTGCCTAACTGGAACCTGCTAATGGTAAAATAAATGTAGGGTTAACACCATATGGTGTGGTGACCCGCATAAGATCAGGACGAGATATGTCTACCAGGTACACACAGCCATAGAATACAAGTGTGAAGCACCTATACTAAATATATGGTGAGTTGGTGCTTAGTGTACAGTATGGTGGTGACCTGCAAGTACCCTTATGTGATGGTCTATGGTTACAAGCTACGGCTGGAGGGTGCCTAATGCTGTATGTAAAGACATATAGCTTGCAGGCTGGTGTACAGGAGCGGTAGTGTGTAATGGGAGTAAGCTATAATGACCCCAGGCGAGCTGCTGTACTCCCGATCTAGCAATATCGGGTGCAAGCGCTCATAAACAGCCTCCTGTACCCTAGAGTAACCTGCCTGTGCGTCCTGTTGCCTTTTAGACTCATGCTGCGGTGTACAGACCCTGCAAACATCCAGCAGTAGTATAGTGAGTCCAGGCACATATGCATGTGAACACTTGCTGCAAGAGGTACGGGATGATAAATCCCTATATGCGCCCTTAGACCTTCAAACTAATAATGCAGAAGTATTCATAAGAGCTAATTCACGCGAGCAGGAGCCGACTCGAATGATGTTGGCTAGTTCCCAGCTGTAAGCAAAGAACTCCTGTGTGTGCACCCGTTGCCGACACACGCGTTTCACGTTGAATCGCTTTTTCAAGGCTTGTGGGGAGGGGGGAATGATGGGCAATGTACAGCTATATATAGCTCATATGCTAATGCTTTGTTAATTGACCTATGACGTGAGCCTTGCAAGGCACAGTGTGCTGTCCTGTGTATAACCAGCAGAGGGGGTTGTGTAGACCTCGACTCACAGTCGTGTCCTCTGTTGTGAGTTGATAAATACCTAGAGGTGGAACTACTGGTGACCTGCTAAGTATGTGCCTTACAGTAGAGGTCAGGGGTGTCTAACAGTAGACCATTTGGTAGTGAATATTAAACTGATGTGAACCCAGAGCTGTAGTGGACAGGTCGACTCAAAATGTGTCCAGGATATTAATGGCAGCTATCCCAAATGAATATAGGGGTAAATATATTGCCTTAGTACACCTGTTTTACCTAGGTGTATACTGTAGGTGGATTCCAGTAACCCACCGTTTTGTTAAAAAATATATATATAAAATTGTTATATTAGACAGGAACATCTGTGTCTACCTGCAGGATAATATGCAGATTGGCAAGAGACAGATGTGTAATGATGATCACAGAACCCAGGTAACCGGTATGTGGGAACGGTAACACGGTCAGATGAATGGTGTATACATGAATCCTTCATTACGGCCACCCGGTGACTGGATTTTTAAAGTGTAAATCCATCTTGCTTCCTTTTTTAGCAATTCCTCGTCCCAGTTCCCTTTCCTGATGCCCGCTGAGTGCTGGTCTATGCCCATAAACTTTATGGCATCAGCATCGCCGTCATGGACTAAGTTAACATGTCGGGGGCCACAGGGGTATCCATTTTGTTACGGGTGCTCCCAATGTGTTCTAAGATCCGTTGTTTTAAAAGGTCTTCTTGTCTTCCCGACATACTAGTTCCCACAGATGCAGATACCCAAGTAGATGACTCCTGCTGTGAGGCAGTTGATGAATTTCCGCACCTCGTAATCCTTGGAGTCATTGCTGTTATGGAATTTCTTTCCTGTTTTCACAAATTTACAAGCTTTGCACCTTTGACACGTGACAGTGCCCATTGGTTTTGTTGCTAACCATTGAGTTGCCGGTGCTTCTTTATAATGGCTATGAACCAAAGTATCCCTCAAGCTTCTAGCTCTCCTGCTGACCATAGATGGAAATTCCTGTATAGCCTGTGTGATGTCCTGATCTGCTTTTGAGGATATGCCAGTGGTGTTTAAAGATGTCCCTTGCTTGATTCCACTGACACAGCTACCAATGGAGCATATGACTTTATTTTCAGGGCTTGGTGTTTTATTTTTTAATAAGTCTTTTCTTGATGTATACTCTGCCCGTTTTTTATGCTGCCTTGATTGCTTTTCTACCGTACCCTCTTGTCACTAAATCTTTTTGACAAGATCTGGGCTTGGTGTTCAAATTCCGCATTATTACTGCAATTTAATTTTCTGCTGATGCGGTTATTGCGGTGATACCGCTCTTGTACCCATTATATACATAAACAGGATAGAGCTAATGCCAGCCTGCAGTAATTGATAAAAAATAATGCTGTATTTATTGGGGTTACCGCAGTTCTGATAAATATCGGGACTAAAACTGAGGTATTTAGTCATTTTGATGCCAGTCCTGATATTTTTATCAGTCAGGGTAAAATATGTGTTATTTTTAGCGATGCATATATTGCACTATAAAAATAACACTTTTTTTTTGTCGATATTACTGCTTATATATTTTTTTACTTCCTGGAGCTTGATGTATCCTGGCCCAAGAAACAACCAGATGCTACTTTTGTTTTTGTTTCACAGCCTGAATCCAACTACTGTGTGAAAGACTTTTACAGAATAAGTCGATCAGACTCTGCTGATTTTTCAAAAGAAACGAGTTACCACTGAGACAGCTAAGATTTTAGAGGGGCAGACATAGCGAATGTACTGAGAAGGCACACACTGTTACTGAAGAAAAGCCAAGTGCAAAATTACAGTAAGTACACTCCACATGCACCTTTTGGGGGGGGGGGGGGGTTGGGAAAATAAGCCTTTTACAGCTACCAAACTCTTTGTACAAGAAAAATTCATAAAGTGATCGACATATTTAGCAACAATCCATTTTGTTTGTGTCATTTACTTATCCAATTTTTTCTTCCTCTGAGAAAGCCGCCGGTTCTGGGGGGGTTTGGGAGGGGGTGTGTGCGGTGTTTACAGAGACCCTGCACTCTTCCCCATAATATTTAAATTAAATGTCAGGGGAGCGCGCGATTCCTCTAAGTACCTTACCTTGTCTCCGGCGTCTTCTGGTGACGCGTTACCATGGCAAATGATGCCGCAAAGTCACATGATGTCCAGTTGCCATGGCTTACATCAGGAACCGCCAGAGAAAAGGTAAAGAGGGTGGGGGGCAGACAAAACAGTTTGTGCACCCCTGATCTACTGTATGACTGCTAATTTGGTCTTTCTAAGCTTTACAAGAGGTATGGCAAGAGGTCTTCAGTCTTCCACACATTCAGGCCTTTTGGCTACTGAAAGAAAGTTTTAATAATGTCATATAGTTCAGGGGTGTGCAAACTGCGGGGCGGGATATTTTTCTGGGGGGGCGCGGCGGTTGCAGAGGCCCCGCGCTCTTCCCTAAGGCAAATAAAATTCTAGGGGACTGCGTGAGGCCTCTGCTACTCTCTACTTGCCATGACTCAGAAGCGGCGTCGACGCCGCAGGGTCATGTGACGTCATTTGACGCAGCTACAATGTAGGGGGTGAGGGGGAGCGAGCACCGAGGCAGGCAAGACAAGGTGGCGCAGCAGCAAATGTTTTTTTGCGCTTTCCCGTTTTTTTTGTCTTGCTGGCGAGCGCCAACTGTGCATGCGCGAACACTGCTTGCCGACCGCGCATGCATGATCGGCACTTCCCAGCTGCGCATGCGCGATCGGCACTTCCCGGATGCGCATGCGCGATCGGCACTTGCCTGTTGCTCTTGCACTAGCAAGCTCTAATTGCGCATGAGCAACCTGCAAACGCCATTCGCGCATCCAGTCGGCAAGTGCCAGTCGTGCATGCACAAAAGCAGCTGTTAAGTGGCGATCCCACATGTGCGAGCACCGTCTGCGGATGCGTGACATTTGTCCCGGTCATCCTAGGATAGTGGATCTTTTGTAGAGCTGTGCAACTGTTTCACCAACATTTTTTAATTTGGCGAAAAATCGAACTTTTTAAAAGTTTGCCATGTAAAAGTCTCCTACCCTGAAATATAAGTAAAAGAGCAGGGGGGGGGGGGGGAAGAAGAGAGAGAGACACAGAGCAAATTCTGTTTGATGCAACGGGACTGTCAGGAGAAGACTTCACCCTGTCACAAACCCCTTACAAAATGACTTTAAGCTTAGGTTCGTATATAAACTGAAAATAAATAAAAAATATGGTTACTTGCTAAATCCTACTTTCAATGCAGTTACCATTTGAAAAAGGGCAACAAATGTGCATGACTTAAAAACATCACTCACCATATCACACAAAAAACGAGTGTCCTCAATTGCATTCCTCTTTGGTCCTTTTACAAGTTTGGGGGGAGGAGGGGTGTGTGGTAATAATCAGACATTGCAATCAGTCAGATGGTGATATGGAGAGTAAAAACATACAAGCTGTAGTGAGGGAGTGATTTTGAGTTTGGGAAAATGTTTAAGAAGGTAGGTTCACAAGCAAAGAGAGCTCGGCGTGTGACTGTTTGACATTTTTATGAAAATCAATTTGAAACCCCCTCCCCACCCCCAAAAAACAAAACCGTTGCCACCCCAAAAACACATACTCTATGATCCTTGCCCCTATGTCAGTCGGCATTTGAAATTTGTTAAGTACAAGTTTGCGACCACTTTGTGACACCAGTAAGTATACTTTTCATATGTGGTTTACAATGTGTTGTTATAACTCTGTGCCCAGGACATGCATTGAGAGTTACCGCTCGTATTCAAGTATTACTTCCTGGTTTAAAATTGTATATATTCCACTTGTCATGAAAGAAAAGGTCAGGACGAAACTCCTCGTTATCCATCATGTCATTTGTTGGCTATAACCTATGTAGCCATTTCCTTATTAATTGGGGTTAAGTAAATGGATGCAACTCCTGTAGCACCCTGAATAATGCCTGTGTAATAGTTAAGCATTTATCTGTTAAAGTCCAGCAGCTGCTTTTCAAGAGCCAACAGCAATTATTGCCGTGCTGCTTGATTTGGAGTGAATGGCCTTTGAGTTCTCTGCAACATTCTTAAGGCATTTCCTGCAATAAACAAGGTTATCAGTTTAATCCAGGCATCATTATGGAGTGATTATTGGTGTCCAATACATATATCGTGCAGTCTGAGCCACCTTTTCCACTGTCCTTGATTTCTCGTTGATTTGCACTTGGAAAACCAAAGATAGAGTAACTCTTTCAGTGGCAGAAGGGCGTGTAGCTTATTGCTTGCAATGCATTTGCAGGCCCTCCTGGAGCAGAAAGGGTTCAAACAAACCTGGCACCATGGTTCAAAAATAGTTTGGAGAATGGAATTGATCAGTCCTCGTGTTCCTGGGGCAGGAAGCGGAGCGTAAAAATGGTTTGTATACTGAGCTATAATATTGATTGCTGCCTCAATCCGTGGAAGCAAACACTGTATGGAGATATTCAGACCGTGAACTATTACTACTGAGCAACATATATTTTAGTTGTGGCAAAACAAATATTTAGGCTTCTGGAACAAATTCTCCTATTTTTATTCTTTTGCTACTGCTACTTTTTAGGAAATTGTATTATGTGAAAGTCTTGGATACTTTTACATTAGTAATTTACCATCTGAACGTCCCACTTAGTGCAGAGAGAAGCTGGCTAATAATGCACAGTTAACGAAGCAGTAACTTCCATACTCTTGAATGGATGTTGCTGCATTTCTTAACAGTTTTACCCCATTTCTCAGCATATTGGCGCCGTTTGATATTTAGCTGCTGTTCTGCATGTTTAGTACTCTGTTGTTAGCGTTAAATAAATGTTTGCCATTATCATTTAATGAGCTTTATCTACAATTTAATTTAAACAGCTAAACATAACCTTAAATGCCAGACCAAGTTGGAAACAATGGATGCATACTAATCCTTGTTTAAGTAGTGATAGCTCAGTGTTCTTGTACATAGCAGGGCTTGTCACCATGCACCTCACAGGCAGGGGGACCATCTGCTCCTGCTCATTTTATTACAGTTGTTCAAGTGCAATAGTTCACGCTGAAGCTCACTTTGTAATCGAAGGTAATAAAAAATATATGGTACAGATGTTCTAATTCCTTGTAAAACGTTCAAATGGCTTTTCTTTTTCTGAATTAAAATAAAATCTTGTTTAGCTGTACCTAAAACTAAATTATAATACCCTTCTTCCCCTTCTCCTCATACATGCTCTCTGATCTGGCCTCTTTGGAAAGCCAGTTGAAGAGTCCAAACTTGCGGTTGCACCTAATATAATGGTTTTATTCTATATACAACAAAAGCCCCCCATTTAAGCCCCAGTGCAATTTTTGTATATGGTCTGTCAATAAAAATCACTATTGTTCGAAGCTCTGTTCCTTGACTAAAAGAAGCCGTTCTTCCTACTTGTTTTTTTACAGGGTGGGACTTGGGGTTCCCCCTGAGGCCCAACGCCATTATTTTCAGCCCCGGAGGCTATCCCGGTTACATAACGGTGAAGTTACCGGGTTTAAATCTACTTCTAGGGAAAGAAAATGGTTGCCAAATGTCGGGCCGATAGGAAACTGCACTACCAAGTTGTTCTTCCTAGTGGATAGCAATTTAAACACCCGAAAGTAATACTAGTAACTTCACCAGTAAGTGTCTCGGGAACTAGGTGATCCTTGGAGCTGAAAATAGCGACGTTGCGTACGAACAGGCGCTGGTTAGGGGGAATTGCTCCTTTACGCATGACCAAACCTATAAAAGGCATATATCATGCATATATATTGTATTGTATTGTATGTCTTTAATTATATAGCGCCATTAATGTACATAGCGCTTCACAGTAGTAATACACGTGGTAATCAAATAAATAACAGATAATATAAATAACAGATCATGGGAATAAGTGCTTTAGACATTAAGGAAGAAGAGTCCCTGCTCCGAGGAGCTTACAGTCTAATTGGTAGGAAGGGAGAACGTACAGAGACCGTAGGAGGGAGTTCTGGTAAGTGCGTCTGCAGGGGGCCAAGCTTTATGTATCATGTGTTCAGAATATCCACAGTGCTATTCATATGCTGCTTTAAGCAAGTGTGTCTTAAGGTGGGTCTTGCATCGTGCATTTAATATGCAGGTCCATGTACTATTGCCTCTACACCAAAATGTATCTTTGGATAGTACAGTATTTACATGCTTTGTCCATACACCAATATAAAGTGATGGTTTAAAAATAGATCTGAACCTGGTTCTGTTCACAGATGCATGGCGCAGTAGTTAATAGAACATGGCAGCGTAGTATTGGGTCGGTGCTGTACTTTGTTTCTGTATAAATAAAGTAGTCGGGGATCTGAGAGACCTCAAAAATCAGTGGAGTTAAACAGGGCAAATGCCAACCTAGGTATGCATTGATTTCGTGGCATCTAACACTGTGCATTAATACTGCACTGAGATACATAGATCATAAAGAATGAAAAGGATCATGTGCTGCCCAGGGATCTTGGCGTATCTCACAATAATTCAAATGGCGTCTGCGCGGAGTTCAGGATTTTATGATAGTTTTAAATTCGCGAGTTTATGGATTTCAATAAAACTTTACTATTTTTGTAAAATGACATTAGGTGGTATCGGAGTGCATGACCGGATTCTGTTCTTATTTCGTGTAAATAAAGGAATACTTACCCCAATGTGCTGGAGTTCGTTTGTATTTTGGGATCTATGTCCAAGGCCAAGATTATAGTAGGTGCGTCGCTCAAGCGATGGGTAAACGGAGCTTCCAGCGATTGGGGAGGCATGGCGGACACATCACCAAGCTGGTTTGCCATCATTGGCTGAACCGCTCACGTGATGCGGTGCGAAAAAAAGAAAATGATCTGTCTTTTGAAATATCTGCCATGTGGTCGCGCTGCATCGCCCCCGCGCGCACTATGGCCGGCCCGTGCCAGCTGCCGCACTTCTCGCAGCGCGTGAAATCGCACGCACCGTCGCGCCTACTATAACCGCAGCCTAACGTTGCATTGTCTTCTAGATGAGAAATGGGTTATCCCCAGGCACTCCTTGTACAAATTATAGCACGTTTGCAATGGCCTGTGCTCACTTCTCCAAAGGGGCGATCCTCTATGCCCGAATAATCAGAGAATATGAAGACGAGGGCACAACGGACTTCTAGGTCATCTAATTTTATTTAGGTAAATAACATTTGCTGAAATAGACTTCTGTTGTGCCCTCGTCTGCATCCATCTGTGTTGTCTTCTAGGAAAAAAAACAATTCTTACCTTATCTGTTCTGGTTTTGAAGACGTTTTACTGTAGTTATGTTTTTCGTTTAGTCCGTTTTTGTCATGATAAATGAAAATTAGGCTGCATGCTATTGTATTGTTTTTGCTATTTTTTCATGCCAGCATGATTCTATGTTTCTGCATCTTCTCGTGGGCGGTAGAGGTCAGGGAAGGACTGTGATTTCATAGTAATGTACAGAAGCATGATGTTCATGGTGTCTGACAGAAGTGTCTGGATTCATCAAGTTCAGTATTACAGCAATAAAGAAAAATAGTGTATTGGTGTATATGCACGTGTGTGTGTGTGTGTGTGTGTGTGTGTGTGTGTGTGTGTGTGTCAACTGGTGCACTAGGTATGGGTCCACTTGGAGTAGTTTACTAATTAATGATATATTACTCTCTTGTATGTATTTAATATTATTGTATCAATACAATTGTTAGTAAAATCCTGTTATCCACAAAACCCAATGTTCTTGATTCAGAATTAACGTGAATATTAACCATAAAAGCAATAAAATCAAAAATAATTAATATGCAATAAAACATCTGATAGATCTGCTTGCAGCAAACACACTTCTCTCTCCATCTCCTCTCTCCACGCCCCCTCTCGCTCTTGATTTGTTCCCCTCTCTCTGGGACACGTTCTCCCCCCTCCATGTTTGTGTCTCCCTTCCTCTTCTCAGAAAGGCTGCCCCTTGTCTACCAACACCATCTGGCAAGGGTGCTGAACGTGTGTCACATCCTGCCCTTCAGATGCTTTACTTACTTTCTCAGCGGGTCCTCTCTCCTCAACCCACAGTTCTCGTTCTTCAGCTCCTCCTCCAGCCGGATGGTTGAAAGTCTTTAGGGCATATTCTCAAAGCTCCGCGATCGCCGTTCCGTGCGATTTGACCCGGAAGCCCCATTGAAGTAAATAGAGCTTTCGGGTCAGATCCCACAGAGCGGCGATCTCAAAAGCTCTACAATAAATGACATTTGGCGCCCTGGGCCTTGAATGCAGCACTAAAATGATTTGTGTCCATCACATGCAATATAATTTTATGTTGTCTGTGAGATTAAAAAACAAAAATCTGCTAAATGACTGACTACCGTTTCCAGATCTATTAACATTTACTGAAAGATACCAAATGCTGCCAATTCCTTAATGTACCGTACTTTTCTTCAAATATCATGTCATACCGTTTACACACTCCACGCAACCCTCTTGGAAATAAACAAGCTGTAATGCGTAGCAATACCGAGATGGACCCTTGATGGATCAACCAGTCGACCTCTTCACAAATTTAAAGAGGTTATCTTTTTACATCATTATTCTGTATGAGTGTGCCTCGATTATATATTAGTTTACATTCATTTTTGCTTTCCTATTTGGCTTTAGCGCACCCAACACTACCATTTATATACTGTATGTACAGTATGTACATTTAATTTTGTACATGTTGAGCTGTGCTTCATCCATCTAACCTGGTTCAGAGGGTTATGCTCCATGTTCTATAGCCAGTGCATCTTTATTAATAAGCCTGCGTTAGTCCTGCATCCTTGGCTTTCTGTCCCCAACATTCCGCAGGCTTCGTTTAGCTTTAGGCTTGTCTAAGATTATATTATTCGACACTAGGGCTATACACCTGATAGTCAGCTTCACCAGTACCAGACATACTCCTACATATTTTAACTCGCTTCACGTGATATTATTATTTTTTTACGATTCATGATCATTATATGTGTAGTTCTTTTTAATCATTACAATAAATGTTATGTTTTAATAGCCCAGGAGTGCATCTATCAGTGGGTTTCTAGCTAGGGAGGGGGTTGGTAACACATCCCTCTCTCTAAATTTGGTAAAATAGTATTATAATTAGCCCATCTGATGCACCCAATGCCAATCTATGCATTTAGGGCGCAAACCATATTCCAATCACTTTACTTTCATTTAGTGAGCAGTATATACCCTCTGTGTTTCTTCGTTTAGCTTTCACTTAAGAAATGGCAATGTTTGTGCCTGGGAGCTACTTTTTTTGTGCTGTGGTGTCATATCACATGGAGGTGTGGGTGAGGTTATAAATAGATTTAAAGAGATTGGCTACCTTTTTAGTGATGACTGCGCATATACTGTAACAAAAGAACAGCAAAGTCTCCCACATCAAGTTTTGTTATATAAGATTGCATACTGTATATGAATTTTTAGGAACAATTAAATACGTAAAAAATGCCAATAAAAAGGCAGAATATTACACATTTTTGCCCTTAAAAAAACTTGTCTGCTTTACATTGACTTTTATTGTTGACATATTAATGCTAAACTGATAAAATGTTTTACTGCTGCTTTCAGAAATAACTCCAAAAAAGTGTAACCCCTCCACTGCCTTTCGGGGGCACCAATGCGTTACTGACATCACATAGAGGAGTCGAGTGTGACCCCTAGGCAGCGTGTTGGGCTGCTGGGTGAATGGTAGTACTTCCACCAGTAATGTGGAAGGCCCAGGTTTGGGAGGAAGTATGCAGAGCTCTGTTTCTGCCATGTTAATTTTAAGTCGGCGGAGGGCCATCCAGGATGATATCGCATAGAGACATTCAGAAACTTTGGTCTGTACAGCAGGTGTAAGGTCAGGGGTTGAAAACTAAATTTGAACCCAAGAGATGCGATTAGGTCACCTAGGGAAAGTGTGTACAGAGAAAAGAGAAGAGGTCCCAGGACAGAGTCCTGGGGTACCCCCACAGAGAGATCAATAGAGGAGGAGGACATGTTGGCACTGAAAGTACGATGGGAGAGGTAAGAGGAGATCCAGGATAGACCTTTGTTACGAATACCAAGAGTGGAGAATGTGAAGGAGAAGAGGGTGGTCCACGGTGTCAAATGCTGCAGAGAGGTCGAATAATATCGGCAGAGTGTAATGACCTCTGTCTTTGACAGCATGGAGGTCATTGGTTATTTTAGTGAGGGCTGTTTCAGTGTAGTGAGCCGTGCGGATGCCAGATTGTAGAGGGTCTAGACAGAATTTAGAGGTAATTTATCTCTCCTAGTGGAGTGCCATTATGTATAAAAATATATACATAACACCAATGCATTTTTCTGTAATCTAAGCATTGTATTTTTATAGATATATTAAACAATTCTTTAGTAAGTGATGCCTGGAGCTTTAAATGAATTGGTGCAAGGTCTGGGGGGGGGGGGGGGGGCAGGAGGGGATATTTATATTTTCGGACACATTTTGCTACAACAGATTTTTGTGTGTATAATGTTTTCTATAATTAATAGGGAATTGAGACCCTGGCAGATGTATATTAATTGCTTATTTTGCATATTTCTTGTGTGGTGGCAGTGGATAGACATGATTGCAATTGCGTAAGGGGTTAATATTCACTCATTGAAAGTATGTTGCGGAGGAGAAAGGGGAGTAGCCATGTTTTTTTTTTAAATCCTTGTGTGTTCGTGACATGGTATATGGGGACGGATTGAGGGGAGATATTGAGACCTTTGCGAAGATAAAGTGTGGGTCAGCTTGAGAGCTGTGTATTAACCCTTGCCACGTGCTCACAGGTGTGGCATGCGTCAGAGGGCCGCAAACTTGTGCTCCTGCGCCCCCTACGCTGTGTCCCCCGGTGCTTGCGCACACCCCCTTCGCTTAGTGCGGTGTCAAATGACGAGCGGGGGTCATGTGATGTCACGAGACGTGGCGTCATTTGACGCCGCGTTGCCATACGTGTGACGTCACGCCACATGACCCTGCGGTGTAATTTGACGCTGAGTTGCCATGGAGATGTGTCCAGACGCCACCTGAATCTCGGCAAGTTGAGGTTGCAGGGGCCTCGCGATACCCAGGCATTTAATTTTAATGCCTTGGGGAAGGGAGCGGGGCCTCTGCAACCGCCCGCACCCCCGCAGAAAAATCTTGCGTCCCCCAGTTTGCGCATCCCTGCCATTACGTGACAAATATATATCCGTTTTTATTTGCAGCACTGTGTGTGGAAGGAGTATTTCGTGTTTTTTCTTGTTACTTTCACCCCAATGATAATGTAATCGGGTTTATTCACACGCCTTCCCAGTAACACAACTACATGGCAAAGGTTATGTAGACGTACAGTAAGATCACTTACTTAAAGCAGCAAAACATGTGAAATCTAACATGGTTGTTTTTAAGTAAATTGGTTATGTATTATTGGATAATAGTGACACTTTCTTTCTTTGTTTTTTGTTTTCTTCAACTCTTAACTAAATTTTTAATGAGTTTTAAAGCATCCTTTGATTTCTATAGCAGGCTTTAACCCACTTCCCAAGCAGTGTAAGATCTTTGCAACACTTTACAGATTGGGAACATTTGTTGCAAATCTTCCTAGCAGTTTGAGTTGTAAACTGTAACAATAGACCATGTTACCTTAACAATACAAGGATACATTGTAGCTGCTGAGTCACACTAACTGAAGTGGCCATTGTTGGTCATATAATCAGGATTTTGACAGATGTATGTAGGATTATACATTGTGACATGCTTTACATATACAAATAATAAAGACAAAATTTGTATTCTTGCTTTGACAAGCTAAAAATTCAGTTTATTCCTAAATTTCAGTGTAAAATGTTTATATACAAAACAAATAAAATAACTTGTTTGACGTTTTTTTTCGATATCACCAAGAATGTAAACATACCAGTTAAACATTAACCCACTTTAGTGGTGTATCTACAGTTTCTTTCAGTTTTGTTTCTCATACATGCACTTCTTTTTTTCACACATATTGATAGAAAAGCGTTTTTGACTGTTGTCCGTGTGTGATACAAAGTTAAGTTAGAATTTCAGAAATGGTTAAACAAAAAACCCGGGTTAGAAGTCTCTCTACTTAACCTTATTGGCACACCTAAGTGCCACCCAGTCTTCCTGGATTTCAACCACATGTTGGCTTTATGTAATGGTTGCAGGCAGGCTCTCCAGCACGGGAACGGAAGATACTCCACTACTGTTCCAGTCGCATTTCTTGCCTGGCGTACACTGCACATTTTTATACATTAAGGTGTGCGTATGAGGTACAAAGGTCAATATCAGGCAACCGCTGGCACAACTTGGTCGTAGACATGTAAAAATCAGAAAAGAGTAAGCGCCGGAGTTCCACCACCCCTATGGCAAAGGGCGGTCACGTGACTGAGGTGACCCTTAACCCGGAAATAGAAGAGGAATGAGTCCTCTCTTGTATTTACCGTCGCTGCAGACTGGGTCCTGGCTCCATGGGAGGACATGATCCAAGCTTGAGGGGGGTGGTGGGGGGTGAACTTTCCTTGGGCATGATGTAGCAAGATCATGACATAGTGATTATGTCTTGGGGCATCCAAGGGGTTAATTTCCATGTCAAAAGCAGGAAGGCAGAGTTCAAAATAAATGCTTTAATTATGCAATACATAGAGAACATCAAGAAGCTCTGCTTAGTCCCCAAGCCTTTGCCTTATTTTAAGCAGTGGCCAAAATACTGGTGCATGTTCTCACATTCTAACTAATTTCTATCATAAATACCCGTGTTCTTGCGCAGGAAGTCACTGCGTTATTGTTTCTGTTATTTATTTCTGCAGTAAGCTTTCTTCCACTAGAAATAATTTGGAGAGGGGATGATGTTTTTGCGGACAACGCTGGTGCCAGATGGGTATGTGTGTGTGCTTTCATATACAGAAACACACACATTTATACATTGTTGGCAAATAAGGATCATTTAACCGAATTAGTCCACCCATTTTTCCATACTGTTATAAGGACTTTAAACCCCATTTCATCACTGACTTTATTTCTATTTTTTACCCTTCTCCAATGCATCGTAGAATTCCATTAGTGTATTAATCTCCACCACCTCAGCTGGCAGGCTGTGCCATGAATCCACTACATTTTTAGTAAATGCAACTACATATGTATAAGTTTCACCAGAGCCTACCACCCTTCAGAGAATTCCAGACAAGGTTCAGATTTTAAATTTTTAAAAAAAATAATTTCTATTCATCTGAAAAGTGCTTCCACCGTGTAGAAAATACTGATATTTAAACTGACTGAATTGGGTCTGCTTCCTTTGTAGATACAGTATTATTCAATTCACATTTGTTCCTTCTCTACAAATATATAAATGCTTCTGTGTAGTTACACGGGTGTTTTTATTGGTTACTGTGTGGATATACTGTAATTCCATTGGCCCGTTCTTCAAGCAAAGTAGCAAACATGGTGTTTATTGAGTAAATGGGGAACCAAATAACCCGGAAACAGGAGGGGGTGCTAAATAGTTTAAAAAAAGATGAGTTGGTTATTGAAATGCAGTTTGTAAAGGTGGAATTGTTAAGGTGGAATTTGGGCTGATACAGTGGAACAGTGTTTCTCAACCGGTGTGCTGCAAAGCTGACCGTAGTGTGCAGTGAAGGTTTTTTGAAAATTTTTTTTTTAATTTAGAACTTATCAAGTACACTCACTGAGGAAGCTGCTCTGGCGAAACGCGCTTGGTTTTGGATTTTTTTTTTTTTTTTTTTTTTTTTTTTAGATTTTGAGGCTACCGTACACAGCGCACAAACAGTTTGAGCCAGCAGATCCAGAAACTGAGAGATTGATGATTTTTACCGGATTCTCTGCTTTTGTGAGGCAAGAGGACGACAGTAAGAGGCGGTCTGAGTACTTTTTTACTAATTGATTTAACACTAAGAGACAGTACACTTGGACAATATTAAGTACACATACCTGATATAATCCCATCAAACGGATAAAACCTATTTGTAGAAAGTGCACAGAATTGGGAAGGGAGCATAGTTTGCGATATTTAGTAGAAGGTGTACAGATTGGGAAGGGAGCAGAGTTAGGGATGATTTAGTAGCAGGTGCACAGAACTGGGTAGCTGGAGCTGATGAGAAGTTTAAAGAAATGTATATGTAACGGTGTTCCCCCCCTTTTCCCCCATCCCCCCCCCAAACTCACATTGGCCCATTACGTGAGGAAACTGCCCCATGTTACATGTAATGCAGTGTGGTGCACCTGCTGGCTTACAGAACTCCTGAGTCTTTCGCGGTGATATGGGGAAATACATCAGGACTGGCTCATGAGGTAATGCTGAGAACTACTCACTTCTCGTACAGCGCCTCCATCTCTTCCAGGTCCCCATGACAGCAGGGAGGAGTCTCTGAAAGAGAACCTCTGGGTGCAGCTTCTCCCTGAATGACTCCACTCTCAGGCAAGAAGGTTCTTTCATGTTGGACATTCTTTATTAACATCATTAGTGACAGACTGCCCATCATTGCGGCCGGTCTCTAGCCGCTCATCATAAAGGTTGCCCACCTCAAGGAAGTCCCTGGACACCACTCCTAGTCAGGGCCCTAGAAGCTGTCCTTGCTCTTCCCTTACTCTCTAATAGAGTAAGGGGAATAGTCTGCCCACCTCTCCCCTAGGGGAGGGCCACAATCCTTACTAGAGCCCTGGCAGTGTGTTGGGTCAGACAGTTTCATTCAGGTGGGATAAGACACTCACACTTCTAAATTCAGGAAGTGTTGAATACTATATAGCTCCAGTAGGCACCACCCCTGTGTCACTGTAATTGGACACAGAGCATGATGTCACTTCCTTCACTACACAATACACATCACAGGGGATGAGGGCAAACCTCATGATTACTCCTGGCAACCTGCCCTTTTAACAGGGATTATTGCACAGGAGGAGAGAGGCATGTAACCCCAAAATTACACAGGGCTATGTGTATATGTGTATGTATGTAGTGGGGCATATTTATTTATTTTGCCCATTTTATTAAACTATATAACATTACACTACAACATATTTTAAGTGATCATGTCACATTAAGCAAACTATATAATGGCATCTTAAAAAGTAAAACATCAGAATGTTTTTTTATGAACATTACTTGGTACAAAGAGGCATGAAAAGTATTTTCAGTCCTCTCTTGCTTATCGGCATTGTGTTCTCCAGCATTGAGGCACAGCATCTCTTATATTTAGTCTGCTTGATCAACGTGGACCCCTATTAATGCATCGTAAGCATTGAGCACCTCTGAAAATGTTTGTGTGACTCCTGGGGTTTATTGTGGTAAGTTATCATGGAGAGCAACATCTGAATGTTTTAATTTTGCTTCTAAAGATCTCGGCTGCTTTTACCTCCTACATTCTCCGCGTTCTCGGGCGGAATCCGGCTCTGAGCTGGATGGTCTTGAATGAGAGATAAGAAACCGTGAGCCGTGAAATTGGGCACAATTCATTTCACTTTCCCATGCCTCAAGCACCACAATAAATTGCACATTTTCCAAGCCAGGATTTTATTGCACTTGTATGTTTTTTCTGAGCACAGCTGTGCTTGCACCTGCAATACTGCTTTTCTGGCTGCTTGTATCATTCAGTGGAGATATTTGTTTTGTTTTCAATCTCTCCTACAGAAGGTGTCTCAAGCATTTTTTTGCTATTTTCTTCATACTATTTTTGTATAGCACTGCACGATATGTGGCAAGTCTAAATAAATGATTGTAGTGTGATGTACAAAATGAGCATTTTGTTTTTTTGAGGTTCATTGAATTTGTGTATCTGATGGCAACGTCTTTACTACAAAAACAAAGAACAAAACATCGCTACAGAGGGATGTATTTAGTAGGTGGCAATACTTCATAAGACACTTGTCCGTACACTTGGACTTGGTGTTTGAGGTGTCTTATTATTTAATACATAAAATACTGCCCACAGCTATGTTAACCCCTGCAGTGCCATGAAGGCTTGCTTTGCTTGCATTGCTTTGCGATGCATTATCCGTCCCCCTGGAAATAGAGAGGTTAAATAATAGCAGCCATTATTATTGTTAATCTTTCACGTTATTGCAGCGTGCAGTGAATTAGAAAATCTTCTGGTGCTTGTTCTTGGCTATAGAGGAAAATTGTGTCATTAGGAGTCTGTCTCACATATACCGATTCCATCGTCTGTGATTAACGGAAGAGAAAAACCACTAATCAGCAAAAGAAACTCTTTGCTTTTAAATATTGTGATGATTGGGGAGAATCTACTAATTACATGCAGATTTTATACAGTTCAAGCAAGGCACACATTAAAGTTATTGACTTTACCTAGGTCATCCAAGTACACTGTACTGTATCTCACTGAAGTAAGGCGCCTGATCTACTTTATATGCTGTCAGCTTGGTGTGCTGCCTAATTGCACTAACGACCTTGGGAGTCTATAACCTTCGTGCCCAACTGCAAACAATGGTATTTGTAATATCCGTACGAGTCATTTATCTTCCCTTTTCTACTTTTCTCAGTGCTCGGTCCCCATTTTGTTCTTTCTCTAATAGACGTACAAGGTCACGGAGGTAGAAACTTGTAGATAATAATTGGGGGGGGGGGGGTGCTATTGAGCGCTGCATTGTATGTTCGGAGATGCAGGCTTGGTTTATCTCAAGGGTAAGGTCACAATATACTGCTCCTACTTGATACCAGGCTATTGTAATAAAATAAGCAATATTTAATTAACTATTTTCAGGTTGCTATTGGATTTCTCCCCCTTCCTGTATCCCCCCCATCTCCTCCCCTCCCCCCCTCTCGCTTCCCACCGCCTCACCCCCCATGCCTTCCCATCACCCCACCTCGCCCCCCTTCCCCATATCCCTGAACACTTACCCCTCCATGTATCCCCTCGCTCATATGGACCTCAGTACATGACCGCCGGGGAAGATATCCTACCCTTGTCCAGGAGAAGCTGTAGGCGTGAGTACGGAGCGAGATCCCGACATCCATCTGTAACGCGAGTCTCCGTTGCTGTGAGCATTTCTGCAGCCCTCGGAGAATCGTCGGATCCGAAGAGGAAGAAAACATTCCCCTTAGCTCTATTTTAAAGCATCTCCAGCCCGTCTAACCAGAGACCCTTGGAGGAGGAAATAAAGGAAGGGGAGAGAATAAATGTTTAGCCTTTTACATCCTGAACTTTTTGGGGAAATTAAAAGAAACGATGGACTCGCCAAGGGTTTCGCAGAAGTTTCCGTAGCAAGTCCCCAAAGCAGGTTTTTACTATATATGACTCCTTCTCCCCTCATTCCCTCATTGGCTGACGCGTGCACCATGTGACGCGTCAGCACTGCAAAATACAAGGAACTGGTAGCTCCGGCAGGCTGACGCGTCACAGCACGTAGTCAGCTATGCAGTGAGGAGGGACTGGGACCAACTCGGGATGCTATCGGGAGATTGTGAGTAGCACGCGCGCAGCCGGACGCAGCGGGGCCTCAGCCTACGGCTGCGGCCAGGGTGACGCTGAGCGGGTTCTTTCACTCAGCGCGAACAAACTCACTGCTACAATGTGTTTGCACATGCGCGCACGGTGCTCATCTGCGTGCAAAGACAAGTACATTTGTTTCTGCCGCTCGCTGGCGCGTCGTGAGCGGTTCGCCCAATGAGGGCGAACCAGCTCCGTGACGTCATGGGTGCGTCCCCCCGAGCACACAACGGGCTGGCCACAAATCCACCATCAAAATGAGCGCCAGCGCGCTCTCGCTCACCCTGGCCGCAGCCTAACGCTCTGTGAAGTACACAGTGTGAGTCGATAGCCCTTTGATCTACAAAGAGCTCAGCTCTTTGGTGAGAAGGCAATTGTTTTTAGGCCTGAAACCAGGATAATAGTGAATGTCCACAGGTCTTAGCAGATATATTGTATATATATGTCTTTATTTATATAGCGCCATTAATGTACATAGCGCTTCACAGTAGTAATACACGTGGTAATCAAATAAATAACAGATAATATAAATAACAGATCATGGGAATAAGTGCTTTAGACATAAAAGTAACATTAAGGAAGATGAGTCCCTGGCCCAAGGAGCTTACAGTCTAATTATTTACTCTTGTGTGCCGGTGCTTGCCCCCATCATACCCTATCAATGTGACCTGAACCAGTATGGTTACTGAGACGGCTGTTTTTCTGCAGAGATTGCACTCTCTCTTTTTCCTTCATTATTATTTTATGAGCAGATACCGGGGTCTATGCTTAATTGAGTAAATATTTCTGCACCAGTTAAAAAGTCGTAGTGACAAATGTTGGCCTTCTTTTTTTTTTTTTTTTTTTTTTTTTTTTTTTTTAAATCTTCATACAGACATTTCATAGAGAAATGCTGGATAATTTATACATTTATGTTAACGAGGGAGCATAAAGGGCAACGGTAAAGGTCTAATTCCATTAATGGATGTATGATGCTGTTGCAATCAGAACAAATCACATTTCGGTGCCCCTATCAATATTTAATGTCTGTTTCATAATTTAACAGATTGTAATTGAATTTTAAGGATGAAAGCCATACTTTGATATGATCTTTTCATTAAGGGCTAGGCACCACCAAAATAAGGATATAGTGCAGCAGTGATCATGGCTGTTGAATGGTTTTATGGGATTTTTTTAAATAAATGAACATTGATTATTAATGGCCATTTTGTAATTGAATACTCGGCAATATGCAGCTATACCACTTTGCTGCTGGCAAAGGAAATATTGGTGTGGAAGTGGAAAACAATGAGTTTTTTCTTTATTATTTCAAATAAATTCATACACAGTGGGGCTTATGCAGAAAGCAACGCGAGTTACAGGGAAAACGGCAATAAAATAGCCACTGAATTGCCGTAAATTATGGCCGTATGCAGGAACCTGCGTTACCTCCTTTCATAGAAGTTTTGTAACGGCGGCAAAAATCAGCAACTTGCCAGCTTTTGGTGGAGACCTGAAACTCGCCATAGTATGCCACATAATGGCGCGTTCAAGCGCTTCGGTCCTACTGGAATTCCACGCTATATCAACATGGCGAGTTACAGGTTCTCGCCACGTGTTTGGCGAATTTTAAACTTCCGAAAACTGTTCATGGCGGATTTTATAAATCGCGCCATGTTCTCGGGAGGAAAAGGTTTTGTGCCGAGTTTTTTGGCCTGAAGATGGCGCGATTTCCATTTCTATCCTCTCTGCATAAGCCCCAGTGCCACAGAATGGAAATAATATACAAATTACTTTGCTGGAAGGTGGAGCAGTGTTTAAGTTGGGACATTGTTTTCTTTTGGGCTATCATTTTAAAATATAATTATGTAAAATCTATTTGGATTCTCATTCTTTGGCCTGAACCATAATTCTATCCTGACGATTGGCGGGAGGTAAGCTTCTGTTTTGAAATCATTGTTTAAAGCTGCAGTTCAGTCTTTTTTTTTTTTTTTTTTTACATTTATTTTTTTACTTCAATAGTTTTATGTGTGCAATCTCTAATTACCTAAAGAACAGTATAGCTGCAGGTCAATTCGTTTTCCATGTATTGATAGGTCGAAATTTGGTGACATATTAAAAGCTGGCATTTGTTTATAATCTGCTTGACTGGCAGTGGAAGCTCATGAATATTCATGAGCACTGCTGCATTGACAAGTGCTAGAGGGAGGGCAGGGGTGTGCCAGAGCTTGTGACAGGACATGAAGGGGCAGTGCCTTAGCAAATGGCTGTTAAAATAGAATACAAGAAAATTGGTCTTTCAAAGTTGTTTTTTTAAAAACAGAAAATGCTAAAAGTATTTTTTCTTACTACAGAACTGATTTATTAAAAAAAGAAAACATGCAGGATATTGACTGAACTGCAGCTTTAAGTTCACGATAAATATAACCTTTTTTTCCCCCTCCTTTCCATTTGATTTATTTCCATATGCATTAACTAATAATATGGAAACCAGACGAGTTGTTATAGCCAACACATCATATACCTTTTATGTTCTTGTTGATGTTGGATTGATTTTACTTCAAACCAGCCCTGTTCCTGGGATGGGAGGGAGGGAAATGTAGCACTAAAGAGGAAACCTTTTTGCGTCTGTTTCATGTACAGATGTAACCAACGTTATTGTGAACTTGTTGCAGCGGGACATGCACAGCACATCAGCATGGGAAGTATCTATTGTTTTGAATCAGCCACAGGCAAGAGATGGACAGGACTACAGCGGTATTTCCCAGAGGGAGTGTGCCAGCGGCTGCAATAACGTTGTCTTTGTTTGTGTTGCTGTATTTGTTTTACCGTGAATTTATGTACTGCGTATTATATTATCGTGTGTGTTTGTAGGACACGTCCAAGAACATAGCGTAACAAAATGCAATATACACAAACAAGATTAAAATAGTTTGCACTCACAATCTGTTTCCTTTATATAAAGCCTTTAGTGCAAAGATCCATAGCTGGGGGTGCGCGGGTGTTCACTCCGACACTTCCTTCTCAGGGAATCACTGAAGGTAGCTGGGGTGGTGTTGCAATGTTTGACGTGTGATGTTACTGCTATCACTCAAATCCAACGTGTTTCACCGTTCCTATGACTACTTCGTCAAGGTGAACGAGAGGCGAATCGTTAACGATATTGCACGTCATACATTGCAAAGCAAGCCAACTACCTTCAGTGATTTCCTGAGAAGGAAGCCTTGGAGTGAACACCAAGGCACATGCTGGCTGGAGCCCGGCATGGACACCCCACGCACCCCCAACTATTGATCTTCACACTTAAGGTTTTATACAAAGGAAACAGATTGTGGGTGCAAACTCTGTATATTTGAATCTTGTTTGTTTATATTAAATTGTGTTGAGCTATGTTCTTGGTCATTCTTTGCGCTTGTTTTACAGATTATACTTTGAATGGTAAAGAGGACCATAACGCATCAAGCAGTACGAATGACTGACATTTTATCCCAACATAAAAACAAGAGGCTTGCGTGCAAGCCTTGTTCTATTAGAGATACTGCGCGACTATATTTTACTCGCATGTAAATCTTCCCTACCAACATATACTGCTAGTATACTTGGTGGTGATTTGCTGTTGCATTCTTGTATGTATGTATGTATGTACACCACCACTCCCAGTTGAAGGCATCTGGCCGAAACGCGTAGGAGTGGGTGCTGTAGGCAGGATCCCCTGGTCTGTTCCCCCTAAGGGACACGTTACTTTGTTTTGAGCTATTGCTCCTTGCTTCCTCTACAGATTTTATGTGTGTTTGATGCCTAGGTGGTATGTGATTCAGGGTATGCAGCTTTTTGGAGTGTGCTTTTCCAAGCTTCATACCTATTGCTCTTATCACTGTACTGATGTACTCCATTTCCAGAGATTATTGCATATGATTCAATAGGAATGAGCATTGATATGATTTGATTACTTGGTTATTGCCACTCCTTTTTCATCTCAGCCCTTTCACTGCAGCACATAACCTCCCCTTGTTTGATATACTCAAGGGTACACACTTTTTCAATTTGGGACGTTTTGTCCATCTTTGAATTTATTATTAGAGGATGATTGTCAAGCTTTACGTACAGGGGATCTATGCCTGCTTTTAATTATTCTTTGCTTTCTTTTAGACTCTTTGTTCTGTGACAGTTCATTCAATAAAATTTGTATTTGCATATTGAATTGGTATACTAGAGTGCTATTATTTGGGGCTTTCTTTTTTCTTTTTTCTCGTATGTATGTATGTATTAAGATTTACTGTGTACCCGGTACGGTATTTCACGTATGGATTGTGTGTGGCATCCTGGGTGATGTACATTTTGTTTATTGTTTTTGTATCTCCCCGTGTTAGACCTTTTTTATTTTATAACAATAATTCTACTTCCTTCGTGGTCTTTGCTATGTGCCCCCCCCTTTTTTTGTGTTTTGTTTATATACCGGTAAATAAGGATATTTTTATTATTTACTTTGCTGTAATATGACGGATGAATATTCTGTGTGATTACTTTTTACACACAGCCTATTCTCCGTGTGTGCCTCATGCTTTGTAGAAGGTTCCGAGCTTTTCTCTTGAGTGTTTGTAGTGGGTTTAAATCCTGATTAATATAACACTGCCTTGCTGAGTGTAATGAGCTATTAAATCACAATCAGTGACACTTTATACATTTCATTTTTTATTGTACGCGTTTATAAGATGGTAAATTATTCAGGACCAAGTTCTCCACCCGAAACCTAACCATCATTTTGCTCTTCTCACACTCCATTGCAATGCTTTATTAAATCCATCCACTAGCAGAGGCATATAATCAACGCAAGGTGTGCAGAGCACATGATGAAATCTTATCCCTATAATGTCCCTATTTTTGTGAATAGCTGGAGTTGTCAGGAGATCATGCAGCTTCCATCAGGAACCAGAGTATGGAATGAATGCAGTGTAGCCTCCTGGAATAACCTCAATTACAAGGCCAACAAAAATGTGATTTGGAGCATGTGTTCACAGAACAAACCAGATACTGTATATTCAAAGCGTCCTATGGTATTTGTAAGTTGGCTAACTCCAAGGCATGAACAAATGAATTCTGGTGCATTAGCCATGTTTCAAGCACGATTGTGTTTTCCAGTAGACCCTGTTCATATCTGTTTCACTGCTTTAGTGGAGCAAAACAAGAACCATGCTCATGCTTGGTATTCTGTGAAGCAATCTTCCCCCTGCTCAGGGAATAGATTTAAACACCATTTATTTCAATGAGGCTTAGCCCCTTCAGTGCTGCCAGATCGTTTCAGCATTGAAGGGGCCAAATATTCCCACGCAGAGGAAAACAGTCACAGAAGCTTTAATAAGGGTCAATGGTCTGCAATGGATAAACACAGGACGTGCCAGTCTGGAAACTGTGCCTGTTCTGTTCTATTATACAGAATGGAAGCCAAGTGTGAAACAGATATAGAACTCATTTTTCCTAGTATTATGTATATTAATCATTCTGGGGTTTAGCAGTTATAGCAAAGAAGTGTTGGGAACTCACAATGTTGAAATTTGCTGATTTTGATCGGTACAACTTTAAATATAAATAATTAAATGAAATATTTGTGCATTTTTGGGCGTCTTCGGCACATTTATCCTAGACTTTTATAGTATTACCACATTGTTTTCAATTCATTTATGAGTTGTATTATCCTTATATAAATAGCAAGAGGTTTACATGGCAGATTCGCACCTGCAAATTAGCGTTCATGCCACCTACTCCGCTAATGTTATGAAAATGTGTACTTGGGTAACCCATCTGCCTGATTAATTTGACCAGAGGCGGCCAGATTTTCACTATAGTAGGAAATCCTGAGCTTTATTTAGAGTAAGGTGTGAGAGAAATGAAAATCCCTAACCCCCTTACATTCACAATGAAGCCTGCACTGAGATACAGTATAGGAGGGCAGGAGGAATAGCTTCTGTGTCATCCAGACCTAAGGGAGAGGGAGGTATCAACCCAGAAAAGATGCCTACTGCCATCCTACTGTATATCTCTGTGCAGGCGACTACTTCATTGTGAATATAAGGGACATAGATAAAAGGGGATGGGTTCAAATTCACAGCCACTTGTCATTTTAGCCTCAGCGTTACCGAACTAAACTTTTGAACCCACAGCCCATGTACAAGATATCCCCCGTCCTTTGCTTGTTTTCTAGGACACTGCTTGCCGGCTGCTCACTTACTACCTATTATTGGAGGGCAGCAGCTGTTTCCTCACACTGTCCAACTGCAGCTAGATAATTGCAATGGCATTAAGTGCACTAATTATAATATTAACGGTAGCACAGGTTCTTTTAGGGACTTTTGGGCCTTTTATAGGTTATCATTCAAAATATTGGGCTTCCCTCTCAGTAAACTCCCCTTAAAAAATCCTGTTGACGACCCCTCCAGGCTGTGTTTATTTCTGGGCTCCCTGCAAAGTCTTGGCCCGCCATGGAAATGAATGCGCTCTAATTGGTAATAAGAGGCACGGAGACCGTATAAACAGACGAGGTGCTCTTGCGGGATCCAATAAAGTGTATCTTGTTTTGCTAATAAATGTAGCTTGTGGAGATGAACTGGGTCAACACAATAAGACTGTAGAGTGTTTTTTTGGGGGGGATGAGGAGCTTTTTAGCATGAGCTGCTTTTTTGGGGCAAATGGTCATTATGTAAACAGCATAAATGCTGATATTAAGAAAATGTATGGTGAGGGATTAGTAAATTAGTCTATCTACACAGTTTATTCAATCCACGTACATTGCAAATCGCCCCCAGAGGTTGCAGTTTCCTTACAGATCCAACCAAATTCTTGTGCAACAACTGAAAACACAACCAGAAGTGCAAAGCCTTCCCTTGGGGTTATATCGTGTAAAGCTTAAGAGTAGATAGCGCACTCGCAACGTTTAGTACTGCATATCACAAGGTGACTGGGCGAGGTACAGTATCCCTGCAGTCGCCCAGCGTCGCTACAAAAGCCGCTCCCGTTCCACATGTCCGTGTCACTAGACTAGTGCTGTACCCAGGCGCTCTTACGAGATCCTCGCTGCGGCTGCACCAATCCCTCTCAATATCAATCTACTGCACCGACACACTTTATTCGAGCAAATACCCGGTATGTACCTGGCAGATACCTGGAATGCGCCGCTCCTCACCTCTGACAAGCCCCGTTGCGTTTGCCTTCCCAGCCTGGGTTCATGCCTGGCTGACGGGCGGCTGATCTGTTAAATGATAATGATTAGGATTTAATAGGCTGCAATGCTTCGCGTGTCTACCAGATGGCATAAATTCATGAATTGTAATGCAGTATATATATATATACTGTGCAGTATTGCAGCCAGCGGGAATAAAATGCTTCAATCCCTGCCTGGAAAATACCTCAATGCACTCGGGCAGAAAACAGTCACAAACCTCAATACACCCGGGTATACCCGAATTCGTGGGACTAGCCGAGCTCGAATAAAGTGTGTCGCCAGTGTATGGGAGGCTTTGCGCTTACTCTGTTATCAGTAGAGGCTGCCGTGTTGCTGAAGTAGTTTGCAGGTGGAAGCATTGGCTCTGTACATATTGAGTTTTTAGAATTTGCATGTTTATGGAGCTCTTCACTGAATTATTAAAAGCACTCGTCCTGCCAGAATACTACATTGTACAGGATCGGCAACAGCATTTTATCAGCTCCATGCCCTCCCTGGTTCCCGAGATACTTGCTGGTGGTCTTGTTGGGGATTGAAATGGCCTCGTTCCAGTCTCCTACGGGCCTGGGAAATTGGCCATTTTGATTTTCCTCCAGGGAGCAGTAACACCAGTACAAATAGCACGGTTCCACTCAGGGCTCCCCTGTATCCCGTCCTGTGTGTAAAATACGCGCTAGCCCTGCAATAGTTGGTATGAGATGTGGTAGCCATGTATGTATACTTATGTTACCAGGGTAACATTATCTATTGTTCAGTTTGCAGCTCAAACGGCTGGGAACATTGGCAACAAATTATCACAAAAAGGAAAGTGTTGTAAATATCTTGCACTGCTGAAGCCTTCTATACAAAATCAAAGGATGCTCAGTATATTGAAACGCCTTAAAATGGCATTAATAGATGAATTAAAAAAACAAAAAACTATCTAATACTACAGATTATTTTTTTTTTTATATAAATCAGACCCTATAAGATTTCAGGTTTTGCTGCTTTAAGTAATACAGTATGTGGTGCCTTTATTTGGACTAGCGGGAGCCTTTTCTCAGGTCAAGCAGTACTAGTCTAAAAAAACATGACATTGGAGATGAGTTCTCAATAGCTTGTATGTAACATTGTGTGAGTATTCCGCCTCCTTGTGCTGGATAATAATAATGCAGCAGCAGCTCTTTTCAGCGCAGGGAAGGTCTTTCCCAGCTTATTCAATATGGGCCAATGAGTAATTGAACTTCATGAAGAGTAGGGATGGGATATTAAGACCTAGCGCACACGGCCTTTTCAGGAGAAAAAAAGGCCCCCTAGGAATGTCTGCGTTTAACCAGAGATACTTCGCTTCAATACCATTTTCTGTATATCTTTTTATCTTTATAGATCAGGAATTTAAGACAAACTCAAAAACTGAGGCTCAGTGCAGTGGCCTTTTACAGCACAGAAGCGCCCTCCAGTGGTAAGTCTGATGTACAGCATGCATGTGGAAAACAGGATGCATGTATAAAAGTGTAAGGATAGTATTCCAGATATTTGTATATGCATAATGTATGGCCTCTACTCCTCTGTAAATGGAAATCGGCAGGCCCAGGCTATCCAAACCTATTGTTATGAAAATCAATGTTTAGGAGAGGTCCTCCTTAAGGAAGTTTCTTGTTGTGGATGTTTCGTACAATTTTTATTCTCGGCTCATAACTAGAATAATTGATTTGTACACAGATCAGAGGGATCCAAATAAATCACTGACTCCTGACAATAAACATGGCATCTAACTGCCACCGATAATCCCTAAATCCCTCTCCTTACTCTCAAACATTACTCGGAAAAAAACGTGTCATATCTGGCGTGCGTCTATGTATTGGATATATCATGTGCTACATCTTACCCGAGGAGCAGGGGTTTTATTTGGGAAGCTAGGGGAACTCTTTTGATAATAGGCTTTTGGTGGTAATGGATATTTCATCATTGCATACCAATATCGCTAATGGAACGGGACTGACCGGACTTCGTTATTATTTTGTTTTAAACAAGGACATTCTAGACACCCCCATCAGAATATTTCGTGGCCTTACTACAGTTGGTGGTGGAGAGAGACAATTTCGGATTTGAGGCACTGCGATGGGGAGCTCCGACGCACTATCATACATTAACCACTGTTTGGGGTATCTAGAGGAACGTTACATTTATAATAATGACCTTGTGTGCGACGTCACCACTTGGTGGCGCTACGTAGGCACCATTATTTATTTGATATATTTATGGTGTGGCGTTGCCCCCTTACGTCACTTAATGGGCTGAAGGAGTGGCTCAGTGAGTAAGGACACTGACTAAACAACGAACCTGGTTCAATTCCCGGTGTCGGCTCCTTGTGACCTTGGGCAAGTCACTTTATCTCCCTGTGCCCCAGGCACCAAAAACATCGATTGGAAGCTCATCTGGGCAGGGGCTGTTTCTGTAACAATCCTACGGGCCATGTACCGTGCACTATACTGTAATTGTGAAGCGCTTTGAGTCCCATTGGGAGAAAAGCACTACTGTATATAAAATCAAGTTATTACGTTTATCACTTATCATTTCGATTGGTGTCAAAATTATATTTAACCCAGAGATAAGTATGGTCAACCTTCTTGATGTGCATATTACCTGTATACAGTGTAGTTTATATACAACCCTATATAAAAAGCCAACAGACCGTAATACGACACCACGAGCCGACCACTTTCCATCAAGGTTAATAGAAGGATTATCCATTTCACAATACCATCGCATATTAGTAGAGGCCTAATAGACCGTTTAATTGACAGAAATTACTAACAGATTCCTGGAGAGGGGCGATAATTCGAAGATAAATCCTTTTGAAAAGGCCAAGTTCCAAACACCGAAAACCACTTTTAAAAGAAAACAGAATTCCATTTGTACAACATTACACCAACGCAGTAACTTGAGTAACAAAAAGGGTCAGAAACAATTGGCATATTATCCAAGCGGCAATTTGCGGGACATATTGGTTAGAGCAAAGTCTTGTGATAAATGTAAAGAGAAAATGCAACCCATTTCCAGCAGGGTGGGTTTCTGGTGTAAAAATGGTGATCTATGTAATTCATGAATAATTGGTAGAACCTTCAATCATCCATACACAGGCAAAAGTTGCAATATGCAACATCGTGTTCTGTTTCACTACACATGTATTTATTTATTTTTATTTATAAAATGTTTTACCAGGAAGTAAAGTGATCACTACGTAAAACTAGCAGCGCTATACAAGAACATGCTATTATTATTATTATTATTATTATTATTTAGTGCCACTTCTTCATTTACCTTTTTACCAGGAAGTAATACATTGAAGGCTACCTCTTGTTTTCAAGCATGTCCTGGGCACAGAGCCATGGTGACATATATGGTTACATTAAATGAACCGGTTTATACATTATATACAAGACATTGCATGCACAGTTAAAAATAATATGTTATAGGCGTATTTAACAGTTACAGATCAGATTCAAATTTGAGACAGCTTTTGTTTTGAAAGAACTTAGACTGGTGGCGGCTGTGAGAGTCTCCGGTAGACTGTTCCAGTAATGGGTGCACGGTAAGAGGAGGAGGAGGAGCGGCCGCATCCTTTGTTGAACCTTGGGATTGGCCCTTAGCTGTCCACTCACCCATTCAAGTACACATAAGAACACTAATGATATAGGTTATCATATTTGTAATAGATGTACAGCCTGCCGATACGGTGCCAAAAGCGCTTCATTTATTACCAATGTAACATCCAGAACATACAACATTTCATCACACATAAGTTGTAATAGTTCTTTCGTCATATACCTTTTAGAATGTCCTTGTGGTCTGCAGTATGTGGGTATGACAACAAGAAGTATCAAAAGAAGGCTGTATGAACATATCTACAATATCAAACGAGGTCTGGTTATCCATAACGTATCTAATGATTTCCTTCAAGTGCATGGACAGAATCCGAGAGATCTCACTTGCAAGGCCATTGAGGCACCCATACCACACTGGCGAGGTGGTAATTCAGTTTGTCTTCTCTCAAGAAGAAAGTCATTCTGAATCTATCAGCTTCGTACATTAACGTCATTGGGCTTGAATGTCGAATTTGATCTCAAAGCCTTCTTGGGAGAAGACCAACACCAATACTTTGCTTTTTGATGTGAAGTGGTATTTCTTTTTGCCTCCTTTTTCCAGATTTTCACACGTGTACTTTAGAGTAGTGTGGCTCTATATAAATTAAGATGATTATTTCGTCATCTTCATATACAGTTCAGTGTCTAAGAGCGGGATTCCTAACTGTGGAACAATAAATCAAAAGAGATGATGTAGTCCTGATTTATCGATCTATGTATGGATTAAAAAAAAATATCTGTTTATACCGCTCTATAGAATGTACATCAAAGGCCCTGATAGATTAATTTCTATATATTCATATATGTAGGGTCTATGAGTTCATCTAATTGTAAAGGAAAAAATATCTAACACTACTATGGAATATCATATGTGTCATGTTAATGAATGGTTGTTTAATGTTTTTTGTGTTATGTATGTATATATTTATGTATGTTTATTTTGTTTGTAGAAGCCCAGTGATTTTTTAGTATTATCGTATAGAGCAGCCATAGCTATTGCGCATGTGCAGACAGCAGCACAGGGGAACCAAATAAATCACAATCCAGGACTATTTAAAAATGGACACTGCTTATCAGCATCACTACACCCCTGACGAAGAGAGACTGACCTTCGAAACGCATAGGGTTAATCCTATTACTTCTGCAGCAGCCCATGTCTCAATAGCGCATCAGAGCAGAGACCATAGACCGAAGGCAGCGATTTGGCTTATACCGGAACCGGCATCCTTTCCAGCATCCCGCGACAACTGTGAGTCAGCGGAGAGTGAGAGCAGACAGCGGTGCACTCCAACACAAGCACAGACTCGGCGCAGCCCGGCATGGGAGACATCAAACGACGGTGACCATCGGCGGTGTATGCTACGGACCAGGGGGCAGTCCGGCGACGGCAATCATCTAGTAGCGGACGTGCCACGAGTGAGAGGGGATACTCTGACATTATCCACCGCCTGCTAACACCTTCCATCTTGTAAGTAGGGAATTCAGCTAGTGCAGAAGAGTACTATTGGATTCTTGTATGGACTCAGTTTCCATTTGCTTTATATATATTTTTTAATAAATGATTTTTTTTATTCAGTGTCAATCACCTGTCTTGTGTCTGAGGCTTCTACTTAGTTTATTTTATTTTCATTTATTATTTATTGTTTGTTGTGTGTCACATTTAACTTACAATATTATGCTGTGTGTGTTTTTTCTTTCATTGCATGCACTCGATATATAACTGCACTACAAGGACATTTGTCGTGTCACACCAATACTCTTATTCCGCAGCATGGGTATCACAGAGTTTTAAGAACTCTATTTGGAAATAGAGTACAGAATCGGGGTTAAGTATCAAGTCGATTCTGTACCAAGGACAGTTGGTAAGATCAGCAAGAAACGGTTGTGGATTAGTTTCTTAATGTTCTAGTGAGTAGAACTTTCAGGCTTGGTTTGAGTGGTCTGATTTTCCTTACAAAGTACACAATTGCATGGTCACTGAAAAATGTGAGGTGGAATGCCAGAGGATCGGTTTCTGTTGGAACTAGAAGATAAAATCCAAAGTGGTTTTGAGATTTTAGGTTTGTTAGTTGGATTAGGTTTTGTGACTCAAGTTGTGTCTGGGTTTTGTTGTTTTTTAGGGTCAAGCCAATTGAGGTTGAAATCCCCAAGACCCAACAGCTCACACTTTTTCCATTCGGAGAGGAAATTGAGCCAAGACAGTGAGTGATATCAGTCAGGGAATGTTGTGGGGCTTTAGGGGGCGGTAGATGCCAGCAATAAGAATGGGCTTAGAGAAAGGAAGGCACATTTTGACCACTACGATTTTAAAATAGGGTGGATTTGGGGGCAATTTAGCAGTGCAAATTGTAAGGAGTTTTGAATATAAAGTAACACTCCTCTCTTTTTACCTATCTTTCCTAGAAATGGAGTATCCCTTAATGGCGATATTTGCATCGTAGGTTTTAGGAGTTAGCCATGTTTCTGTGAGAAGGATGGCTTCGGGTTTATGCATAAGGCACCATGCCCTTAGTTCATCCAGTTTGGACAACAGATAGCCCCTTTCAAATTCCAAAAAGGACTTTCTCAGGGGTCTGGGACAGCGTTGAAAAGGTAGGGCCTGGGTTCAGTTCAATATCCCCTGCTAAAGTGAGTAACAAAATATGGTAAATACAAATGTGAGTCATTGTTTGCAGGTTTTAAGTTGTTGTGATGTTTGCATTAGAGTGAGTTGTGGTTGGTGTACTCGTTTTCAGAGTTCTCCACCAACATTTAAGTTGATAATTTTGAGTAGTCCAGTGGGTATGATGTTGGGCAGAAGGGAGGAGTTTGTAGTGGATAAAGAGTAACTTTTCCACGAGGCCACAGTAAATAGCAGACTTGAGGTAAGTAGCAGGTTCATTATCACAATGGTAGGTAACTTTGCATGCAGCGGTGGTATGTCCAGTTAGTGTGCGCATTGAGCAGATAAGTACCTTTTACTTGCCACTGAAAGCGTGCTGCATTTGCCATGCTAAAGTCTGTTCAGGGATTTGGGGGATGGGAGAGGAAGTTGTGTGCAGATAAGTGTTGGGAGAGACTTCAGTAAATAAAGTGTACAGGGGCGCCAATTATGCAGGCTAACAAGCGTGAGATAATAGCATGGTCAGAGGAGCTCACGGTTTGTGGCCTTGTGTAGAAGAGTTTGCAGAAGTCTCCAGTCGACCTCTCGTACAACTACAGTCTAACTACATATTCACTTAAAGATTTTCACTTTTACCATTGCGTGTATATGCCGAAATGTCCGTGTAGCAAGATATACATGGGGAAACCACTTGACTGTAAATCTGAATTTGAATAGAACATAACATCAAATGCTCTAGAGTACGCAACGAGGAAGGGACGTTAAAACAAGATGGGAATCCAGCAACACTCCATTTTGTTAATGAAAATCCTCCTGTGTGTTCCCTATAGGGATGCTTATCGACCAAGTGCAACCCCTTGGTAGCGGTGGTGACAGATTTTATTACAGCGCGAGTCATACTGGATTTTTGAACTGGATGCTCTTATCCCCAAAGGCATGAACACAAGTCTAAGCTGCTTTCCTGGAACTGTTTGTGATTGGCAATTATGCTATTATTGATATATCTAGCTGGTATAATTGGTTTGTGCTATTACCAACAGCACTAAGTGGTGCTCCAAGAACTAGATTGTCTATCCCTTGAGTTCAGACACATGGTAACATTTTCCTGTCTTGCCTTCAAATAGTTTCTGAACAAGCTATCCGCCTTTCTGAACAAGCTCCTCACCCCTACCCCATACAGCACTTATCTGAGATCTGACTCCAAAAGATGTCACGGTCCAATGGTTCAACAAGAAATTCGTCCGCTCCTCTTATCGTGCCCCTCACAACTGGAACAATCTACCTGAGATTCTCATAGCCGCCACCAGTCTAAGATATTTCAAGACTTCAGCTGTCTCACATTTTAATCTGGCTTGTAACTGTTACATATGCCTATAACATATAAAGATAATATATGTTCATGCAATGTCTTTAAATATAATGTATAACCCTGTTCATTTAATGTAACTATACATTTTATGTATTTGTAACCAGGTATTTGCCATTAGAACTCTGTGACCAGGACACTTTAAAACAAGAGGTAACGCTCAATGTATTACTTCCTGGTAAAACATTTTATAAGTAAATAAACTGAGAAAGTTTACATGGACGTTGCTGGATCAATAATATACACATCTGTCAACATGGGATTCTTACTGTATTCTCAGGTGCGTGAGTGCGCCTGCCCATGACAGGGGTGGGAAATCTAGACTTAATCCTTGACTTGGTGAACCAACAATTTGTTACTACAGGACGAAGCTGGCCTAGGCGGCTATAAGTGGGAAGTGGCTCCCCTGCGTTACACACGTTTGTCAGTTCCTTGATCTATATTATTAACTGTGTTTCCATAAATCAAGAACAAAGCACATATCTGTGTGTTTTTTCATATGACAGTAATAGCCTCTGTAACCCCCATTCAGCTATGGTCGATAGCGCCTTGTTTTTAGTACCACAAAGGCCTTTTGTCCTTGGGTAAGAATGTAGATTATACATTGTCACATGCTGTACATATAAAAATAAGAAAAAAGGGGGAATGTAGCATTGCTGCTTTTAACGTGTTTTTTTTTTTTAAACATTTATTTTCTTTTATATGCCATCCGGACTATTTTTAGCTCTGGGGAGCCCCTGGACCCTGAGACACTTACTAGTGAAAGGTGTTAATTCCTGGGTTTTTAAATATCCAGCGCAATGACTTCTTTTGTTCAAACCGCCATTTTGTTTCTCCTGGACATAAAGGCCGGCACTTTCTCCAGTAACGATCTTTGGAACCAGATGGTACAACTGGAGTTGAACTGTGCCTGCTTCACCTCCTGTAAAAAAACATTGATCCACACCTTGTTGATATTTCAGTCCCATTTATAATCATTTCAGAATATATTTCAATATGAAATCTCAAAATATCTAATGTTCATTTGGAATTCATGTATTATTGGTGCAGTACATGCAATAACCTAATTCTCAAGCTTAATTGTTGGATTATCATTTATTTTATTAGTAATTAAAAAAAAAACAGTTGCAGGTCCCTCTGACAGAAATGGGATTCATTTCTGGTGACGCGTGGATTATTTGGGAAGTTTGGTCGCCTCATTCGAGTTGCAAGCCAGAAGTAAAAAATTGTAATTTCAAGTTTTATTCTTGTATTTTGTACACCAGATGTGAGTGTTCACTACAGCCACGGACTCCCTGTGATAACAGTCATATTGCCCTCTCGAAATGAGCGCTGCAAGTTCATCGTCAAACCCATGACAACAACAGTGGGCAACTTTTTGAGGGATGTTCAGAAGGAAGACGGAGGCATTGACGTGGCGGCTGCCATATCTACAGGTACTTATTTCCTTCCTTCCTGTTCTGTTGTCCGCTGAGGGGTCGTGTGATACGCATGGTTGCCAGTGATTGCTGTGATGACACAAGGATGTATCGCTGGTCTTTTTTTCCCCACACCCAGAGTACCACTACATTTTTTATTTTTTATTTTTAATTTAAGAGTTTTATTTTTGTAGATCTCGTCCTATTTCTACACTATATAAATATTCAAATTTCTAAAATAATGTCCAAATGTTTACGAGATGTAAGTCCTTTTAACATATATTTATGTTGGCCATATTTTTTAAGCAGTGCTACTCCGTAAGACACCTTCCAGCACATCTTGGTAAAAAATACACTCTCCCAAATGTTTTTCGTCACCAGAAGGTGTCTTTTGGGGTGGCTCTCCGTAAATATGGGCGTAATGTTTTATGCATGTATGATTTGGGAGCATGAAGTTGTATTCAACATACAAACATGGGCCTATATTTTACCGTGCCGTTATTTGCAGGTTAATAATACTAGAGAAGCGGAAATTCTTTTTCCTGTATTGAGGTTTAACAAAAGTACTGGTCCAAGAACATTCTGCTCACGGTTCTTTAGCTGGATTATTAGATCATAGTTAAAAAATAAATAGAGCAGCATCTGGTTGTTTCTTAGGCCTGGACACATCAAGCTCCAGTAAGCTAAAAATGCGGTATTAGTGGCAAAAAAAACCCCCATCTTGTTCTTATGGTGCAGTACGCCAATGTTGTTGTACCGCTAAAAAGAACGCTTTTTTTTTTTACCACGGCCGTTTCAAATATCAGGACTGACATCAAAATGACTAAATACCTCAGTTTAAGTCCTGTTCATTCCATACATCAAGTCCCGATATTTATTGGAAGCGTGGTAAATAGCGCAATTTTTTTATAACTTACTCCAGACTGGCGTTGGCCCTATCTTGGGGTTAACCCCATGTTTGCCTTAGTGGCAAGTAGAGCATTGCACGGTTTCTAAGGGGTGTGTTAGCCGCTATGAGGTATACCTTGGTAGACACGGGCATCAAAGGGGTTAATGTTGGAATTTTACTTGGTGCTTAGAATCTCCTAATCTGATTGGCTCGGGGGTTTATAATACTTCTGAGTTTCATTCACAAAACCCTGCAGCCAATCCGGGTATAGGAGTTTCCTAACCAGTCAATCAGAGCAATGCTGGTCTTGTGAAGCTGGGCAAGTGGGGGTGCTGAATCTGCCCAGGGCATGTGCAAGGTTGCCACCTCGGCCACATGCTGTGTTGGGCTACTCCAAGTCTGGTGGGGCAAATGGAAATTCGGAGAACTTCCATTCATCCCAGGACGTGGGTACTCTTCCCTCCTGCCCAAATGGTCTCGACACCTCAGACATCCTCTGTGGCTTTCATCTCCGATGTCCTGTCAGACTTACTGGCACCACGTTGGTAGCCCAAGTGCCCGGTCAGAACATTGGTTCTGAAAGTCCCAACTCATTTACTGTGCACAAAGCATATCTGTACTTAACACACTTTGTTAATAAAATATACACTTTAACAAAGTATTTCTGGTATGGGAAATAGAATAAAAAGCTGCACTTTATTTTTCACTAGCCATATTCCCCACACACTATTGCATAAACTTATTATGGATTCTAAGAATCCCCTCACAACCTTATATGTATGGTTGGAGCACCTCAGAACCCCTATACCGGTTCTGGGTGACCTGGGCATTTACTGGGTATCCCCATTAACCTAGGGGACCCCTTGACTGGGACACCTCACATCCCTATGCCCCGTTTACCTTTTTTGGTCTGTGCTCAAGCGGGGAACCCTTAGTGGTGAGTCGCGAAAGCGTTTTCAAGGGGAGGTATTGCAGGGACAATGTGCCTACATGTATCCAGGAATCAAAGCATGTAGAAGAAGGAGGAGCACAGCCATCCGCATCCAAGGTGCAAAAATGAATTCGGGCAAATCCAAATGAAATAAAAATGTAGTAATTTATTGAATCAGCTTAACAATGGGGTAGGAAAACGCAGCAACGCTTTTTGTCCCACAGGACTTGCTCAAGGTGTGGGGAGACAGATACAGACATACTATTTAACAGCAAATTTTCGCGCCACAACCGGCCTATGGTGACGTCATCACTGCGCGTCCAACTCACTGCGCGTCAGTGAGGTTCCACTCGTATAGGGCAATGGAATCAGCTAACATAACATAACATTGAATGAATAAACTTTAATCATACAAACAAACAATAAAGAATCCATATTCCGTAACACAAAAATGAAAAATTGAGTATAAACCAACAGGGATGTATACTGCTTATATAAACCTGGTGGAACCACAAAGGATGTATCATATAACTAGAAAAAACATATGATACTACAAATACTAATAAACAGACATTAATGAAATGTAAAGAGTAATACCAAATCCCTCAGTCACATTAAATGTATGTTAGTTCTGGTGTATAATATCCAAATTAATGATTATCTGGATACACAAAGAGCCTATATGAATTGGTATAAGTGAGCACATTTTAAAGAAGGCAAAAAGTCATGATACTGTATATACAAATTTACCTAAATGTGCTCACTTATACCAATTCATATAGGCTCTTTGTGTATACAATAGGATATATGATTTGTTCCATGTCATTTAGGTTCTGATGAATTATAGATATTATATGATCTGATGAGGACATTCCTTAATGAGATCCATGATTCTTATTGTGGATAAGATTTGGTTCATTCCTACAGTATGTATATATACTTTGTTTCTATTTTGTAATTCTAATTTTAATACTAACTCTTTCACTTATATTTTTTTGTGCAGTTTCTGTATGGGACGGTTATATATATATGTTTATGTATTGTTAAATATGTAACTGGACACATCTTACTATAGGATCTTTATAGGTCAGTCCAGTTTCTCTCTCTCTATATATAGACACATATATACCTCCCTTGTTTATGTAGGAAAGAGGGTTATTATACCTGAAGTGGATCCAGATAATCATTCATTTGGATATTATACACCAGAACTAACATACATTTAATGTGACTGAGGGATTTGGTATTACTCTTTACATTTCATTAATGTCTGTTTATTAGTATTTGTAGTATCTGGTGTATCATATGTTTTTTCTAGTTATATGATACATCCTTTGTGGTTCCACCAGGTTTATATAAGCAGTATAGATCCTTGATGGTTTATACTCAATTTTTAATTTTTGTGTTACGGAATATGGATTCTTTATTGTTTGTGTTTGTATGATTAAAGTTTTCTCATTCAATGTTATGTTATGTTGGCTGATCCCATTTCCCTATGCGAGTGGAACCTCACTGATGCGACTCAGTTCCGGGACGCGCAGTGATGACGTCACTATAGGCCGGTTTTGGCGCGAAAATTTGCTGTTAAATAGTATGTTTGTATCTGTCTCCCCACACCTTGAGAAAGTCCTGCTGGACGAAACGCGTTGGTGCGTTTTCCTACCCCATTGTTAAGCTGATTCAATAAATTACTACATTTTTATTTCATTTGGAGTTGCCCAAATTCATTTCTGCCCCTTGGATGCGGATGGTTGTGCTCCTTCTTCTCCATGCTTTGATCTACATTCCTGAGGACTGCACGCTGAAGAATCTATCCTATCCGGAACGCACAGTCAGGTAAAGGGCATTAGCCCTTCTGTTATTATTACCTTTCTAGTGTTGGATTGTTCATGTATCATACCCCATGGGTTGGTGCTGTTTCACTAGGGACTGTCTTATGTGGTAGCTGTGTGGGCACCACTAGGTCCCCACTTCTCCCTGGGGTGATTATCTCTCTAACTATACAGTTGTTCTGGACACTGGATTCACTCTGAATAGACTTATACATTTGTGAGCTTATTTGGTGATGCACCAATTACCACATAATCCATGTATCCAGGAATCACTCATGATTCCCGGGTATATTTTTGGGGTATCCAGCAACTCTGGACCCCGGCTACCTAGGCACGTTCTGACAACACTTTCTCCGCAAAACCCCCCTTGAAACTCATACCACAGCAATCTCTGCTCGCTGGCACTCCTGGAAAGGTAAAAACACATAAAATACTTTGCCGCACATTACATTCTATGCATCACCCAGTACTGGACTTGAGCTGACTCTTCTTAAACCCTTATTACGGATCAGGGGTAACCAAACAGGCTTAAACCTTTATTTGAGAGCCTGGTTAACCCCCTGCCGCCACACAATGAAATGTTTGAAAGCAGCACCAAGCAGTGACAGTATTAAGAGGTGTATACAGCAAATGTACATTGGGCTCACTGATCAGTGGGTAAGTGGGTGAGCTGGGATGTTTGCACTGTTTGTGCAGTTCACTTGTTCACTCTGTAAAACACATTTTTCTCCTGCAGATGGAACAAAGTTTTCTGCCACAACTTTGATGGACGTTTTACTAATGAATGATTTCAATCTAGTCATTAACAACACAACATACCATGTGCAGCCGCCTCCCAGAGGTAAGAAACTGTGCATTGGAAACTGCTATTGGGTTTGACGCCATCAACTGAATTAATAGTTGCTTTTCTGCACCAGAGCCGACTATATACCCTGTAACATATGCCAGTGATCTCACCTGTATTTCATTTGCGGGAACCCCCAGGCCTGAACCACAATACTAACGGCTCAGGGGATCCCCTGGTGATGGAAAAATGTAACATTATCCTATCTCCACAGATCATTCCGTTTTTCGAAAGCTGTTTCTGTTTTGTCACCAGCTTTTTTTATTCCTCGGTTTGCTTAATACAGTATGTGTGAAAATCTCCAGTGTGCAAATATAAAATGTAATTATTTTTAATAAGGTCCCTATTCAATACAATGAAGTTGCTTGCCTGTTCCGGAGAACATTTTAGTTTCATTTATTTGTAATTTCGACTTAATGGATATAGATTAGGGGCCTAAATCTCCCCTCCCCCTCATGTCTCTATGCCCCCAAATGTTTTTTCTCTCACTTGCCCCATATTTCTATTCTTTCCCCGCTTATGTCTCTCCCTCTCTTTTTGCATTCTCATCTCTGTCTGCCTGCCTGCCTGTCTTTTTGTGTCTCTCTTGTGTCTGCACCTCTCTCTCTCTCGCTCGTTTCTCTCGCCCGCTTGTCTCTCTCACCCGCTTGTCTCTCTCTCTCGCCCGCTTGTCTCTCTCTCTCGCCCGCTTGTCTCTCTCTCTCTCCCGCTTGTCTCTCTCTCCCGCTTGTCTATCTCGCCCATCTCTCTCTCTCGCCCGCTCGTCTCTCTCTCTCTCGCCCGCTCGTCTCTCTCTCTCGTCCGCCCGTCTCTCTCTCGCCCGCCCGTCTCTCTCTCTCGCCCGCCCGTCTCTCTCTCTCTGGCCCGTCTCTCTCTCTCTCTCTGGCCCGTCTCTCTCTCTCTCTCTCGCCCTCTCGTCTCTCTCTCGCCCGCTCGTCTCTCAAGCCCGCTCGTCTCTCTCTCTCGCCCACTCGCCTCTCTCTCTCTCTGGCCTGTCTCTCTCTCTCTGGCCCGTCTCTCTCTCTCTGGCCCGTCTCTCTCTCTCTGGCCCGTCTCTCTCTCTCTGGCCCGTCTCTCTCTCTCGTGCCCCTCTCTCTCTCTCTCTCTCTCGTGCCCCTCTCTCTCTCTCGCCCGCTCGTGCCCCTCTCTCTCTCTCGCCCGCTCGTGCCCCTCTCTCTCTCTCGCCCGCTCGTGCCCCTCTCTCTCTCTCGCCCGCTCGTGCCCCTCTCTCTCGCCCGCTCCCCTCTCTCTCTCGCCCCCTCGTGCCCATCTCTCTCTCTCGCTCGCTCGTGCCCCTCTCTCTCTCTCGCCCGCTCGTGCCCCTCTCGCCCGCTCGTGCCCCTCTCTCTCTCGCCCGCTCGTGCCCCTCTCTCTCTCGCGTGCTCGTGCCCCTCTCTCTCTCGCGTGCTCGTGCCCCTCTCTCTCTCGCGTGCTCGTGCCCCCCTCTCTCGCGTGCTCGTGCCCCCCTCTCTCGCGTGCTCGTGCCCCCCTCTCTCGCGTGCTCGTGCCCCCCTCTCTCGCCCGCTCGTGCCTCTCTCTCTCTCTTCTCTCTCTTCTCTCTCTTCTCTCTCTTCTCTCTCTTCTCTCTCATGTAGTGGAATAGAGAATCAGTGACAGAAGGGTCAAAGATCTCCTCCAGGAATAGGCGCACTTGTGAAGCACACCCACAGGCAATAAAACATAACATTTACATTATCATAACATGAAACTAACACAGTAGGATGAATTAATAAAACAACATTAATGTGATTGCAAACAAAAGTGCACAAATAAAAAGAAGAAAGGATTTGCAGGGCAGCTGGAAGAGAAATTAGACACCATCTCAGAATGCAAAGATGAGGTAATTATGTAATGTTCTTAGATATATAGGTACCTGTATCAGGCCCTTATATAGATGCTGAAGGCTTCTTATAATATAAGTTAAGAGAACATTAGCAAGTGGACATCAAATGTTCTGCAAGAGTTCTCAAGGTGTTATGTTCAGTAATAGCCAAACCATTACATTTAATATTCAAGGACTCCATTTCCACAGGCTCAGTACCACAAGATTTGTGTAAAGCAGATGTGGTGCCTATATTTAAAAGGGGAGCTAGATCACAACCGGGAAATTACAGACCTGTAAGCCTGACTTCAATAGTAGGGAAACTACTTGAAGGTTTAATACGGGATAATATTCAGGAATACCTAATGGAAAACAAAATTATTAGTAATAGTCAGCATGGATTTATGAAGGATAGATCTTGCCAAACTAACCTTATGTGTTTCTTTGAGGAGGTAAGTAGGAAATTAGACCAGGGTAATGCAGTTGATGTGGTCTACTTAGATTTTGCAACGGCTTTTGATACGGTTCCACACGAGGTTGGTGTACAAAATAAAGAAATTGGACTCAGTAATAATATATGCACCTGGATTGAAAACTGGTTAAAGGACAGACAACAGAGGGTTGTCATAAATGGAACTTTTTCAGGTTGGGCTAAATTCGCGAGTGGAGTACCTCAGGGATCGGTACTGGGACCCCTGCTTTTTAACTTGTTTATTAATGACCTTGAGGTTGGCATCGAGAGCAAAGTCTCCATCTTTGCTGATGATACTAAATTGTGTAAGTTAATAGAATCAGAGCAGGATGTAATTCCTCTCCAGAAGGACTTGGAAAGACTGGAAACTTGAGCAGGTAACTGGCAGATGAGGTTTAATACAGATAAATGTAAGGTTATGCATTTGGGAAGCAAGAATAAACTGACGACTTACAAATTAAATGGGGATAAATTGGGGAATCCTTGATGGAGCAAAAAAGAAAAAAAAGCGGAGCAGTGCGCGTAACTACTGTGAGGAAGCTGTACAGAGATCCGTAAAAAAAAAATGTTTTATTGAAAAGACACACATCCCTGCAGTCACTCTGACGCGTTTCGTGCCTCACGGTACTTTGTCAAAGAGTGACTGAGGGTAGAACTAAGGAGCCCTTTGTAGCTGCTTTTGGGAGATGTCTAATTACCTCCAGCTACTCCATGTGTAACATACACCTGCAGCAGCAACGATCTACCTGAATTTGCATAGGAAGCAGATACATAAGGCCACCTGAGTAAAAAACGTGACACATTAAAACAACACAATAAAAAACATAGTAACCTGGATGTTAACACAAGGTAATAGCCTATAAATAATGATAATGTATAACAAAAATCATCATGATAATAAAGAGGGTTACAGTGTCCGTAACCCATTTAAAAAATATATTGAAGGCTGCATCAACAGGGATTCAATCGGAGGTCATCCTGAACGTGAGTTCTTTCCATTTTCCTCCATTCCAGTGTCCGTGAGACCGCAGGATCAGTTGGATGTCAGTGTTTTGGGGGGGGGGGGGGTGTCATTCTGCTAGTGTGGTCTCACGGTGCGGGGATCCCTCCCTGCATTTTTCCGTCTTCTACTATACCTGCTTTTCTCATCTCTAACTCGGCTACACTAATTGCATTATCATTGGCTTTAACTCCCGTCACATCTACATCTGGACTTACATAGGACTTAATTACAGATATTACATTTATCATATATCTAGAGCATCGGCTTGGGGGTACAGTCTTACCCCATTTTTGCTATTGAATCCTTGATGGAGAAGGATTTAGGAGTGCTTGTAGACAGCAGGTTTAACAATAGTGGCCAAAGTCATGCAGTAGCTGCAAAGGCAAACAAGATCTTATCTTGCATTAAACGGGCAATGGATGGAAGGGAAGTAAAAATAATTATGCCCCTTTACAAAGCATTAGTAAGACCACACCTTGAATATGTAGTACAATTTTGGGCACCACGCCTTAGAAAAGACATTATGGAACTAAAGAGAGTGCAGAGAAGAGCCACCAAATTAATAAAGGGGATTAGATAATCTAATTTATGAGGAGAGACTAGCTAAATTAGATTTATTTACATTAGAAAAGAGGTGTCTAAGAGAGGATATGATAACTATATACAAATATATTCGGGGACAGTACAAGGAGTTTTCAAAAGAACTATTCATCCCAAGGGCAGTACTAAGGACTCGGGGACATCCCTTAAGGGTGGAGGAAAGGAGATTTCACTTGCAACAAAGGAAAGGGTTCTTTACAGTAAGGGCAGTTAAAATGTGGAATTTATTACCCATGGAGACTGTGAGGGCTGATGCAATAGATTTGTTCAAATAAAGGTTGGACACCTTTTTAGAAAGGAAAAGTATTCAGGTATATACCAAATAAGTACTCATGAGAAGAATGTTGATCCAGAGAGTAATCTACCAATTCTTGGAGTCAGGAAGGAATTTATTTCCCCGCTTATGAGATATCATTGGATGATAGGTCAGTGGGGTTTTCTGTTTGCCTTCCTCTGGATCAATAAGGAAGTATAGATACAGGATAAAGTATCTATTGTCTAAATTTAGCATAGGTTTAACTTGGACACATGTCTTTTTTTCCACCTCATCTACTATGTACACGGTGCAAGTCCCCACTTGTGTACACAAACTGGTACAGTGTAAAGACCAGCAATTGTAGTAGCGGAATCTGAACGCCCTCTTAGGATTCGGTCCCACTAACTGCGTGTGCGTGTAAGCACCGCCCCTCAATGGGGCTGGGCCCAGTATTCACCTTCCCCCTGAAGGTGCAGCCGCGCCGTACTGACAGGTTTTTTTTAACTCAATGAAATTGAGTTTAGATCATGCGACGGAGGCGTGGCCATGCCCCCGCCGGCGGTTCACCCAATGAGGGCGAACCAGCCGCGTGAGGTCATGGCCACGCCCCCGCAAAACTCCCACCACGCCCCCTCCCGCCACAATCTCTCTCCCTGGAGGACCACAGATCGCGGTTAGCGCTGTGCACGCACCGCCCCCCCATCCCCCCGCCGGGCACGCGTGCCACAGTGCTAACTGGGACCGCAGCCTTAAGCAGCAGGGAGTGACTACGTACACACATCATGCTAGCCCAGTCGGTCACTACTAATGTTGCTGCCCGCTGCAGAGAACTAGTTTCCTGAAATGGTCAAATGGTAAGGCTGAACTAACCATCTTTGGTGTGGGAATGAACAGTCCCTCTCTCCTTCTTTAGCTGACCCATGTGTCTTTCTCTTTTGCCCGCTCACATCAGTCTCTCTCTCCTTTGCCCATATGTGTGTCTCATTTCTTTTCTCATTCTCTCCTTTTCCCCCTCATGTCTCCCTCTTTTTGAATGACCCTCTTTCCCCTAGACCCGTGCATGCTACCTGTGCTGACTGCTCTTCTCAGCTCTGCTCACTGACTTCTCAGCACTATAAGGAGGGAGGAGGAGCAGAGACGAAAGAGACCTGATATTAGCCTGGGTCCTACTATATCCCGCTTATGAGTGTTTGCTATGTGCGGTACCTGGGGGAGGTACACTACTTCTGTTCTAAATGTTGCCTCTGAATTAAGTGGCAAATCTAGAACAGGGGAAGGTAAACTAAATGAAACAAGCTCAGGAATAGTCTTAATCTGTTCTGTACTAAATACAGCATTGTTTTCTATCTTCCTTTTTGTATTCACTCCTTTTATCATCTTGGGCTTTCTTTTTAGTGGCACCTCACCTTGAGAATGCCGACGAAATGGATGAAATCAAATCCTTGGTTCATAGTCTGTATGCAGCTCTGCACTTGGAAGAGCATCAGCTGAAGAAAGAACAGGAGCTCCTGCAGAAGCTCGATACCCTGAAAGAACAGCTGCAGCCACTGGAGCAGGTCAGGAAACTGGTCTCCCAACGCCTACCAGTGATTACAGAGGCGCACGCGTTTTAATTATTTGTTAAAGTGGGTGAAATAATCCCAATAATAAACAGGATGTGCACAATTATACACTACTGTACAAAGAGAACAAGACCTTAATAAGACAACCAAGATGTATGACATACAGTATGTGTTAATAAATATACAATGTAATGCTGCTTCTCATGAGAGAGACGGCTCTTTAAAGGTAGCAGAATACAAGAATAACCTGATAAATCCCCTTTCACTTTGATATTCAAAAGTTTTTCAGGTGGTCCATTTGTACACTTAGGAATGGAAACCCACCGAGGGGTAGAAGAAGAAAGTCCCTTAATGCACAAACACTGAGGAGTCTCATAATAGGCTATCAGATATAGCTGCAATGGCTATATAATGGCTAGCCCATTGCATCTATATCTGACAGCCTATTATGAGACTCCTCAGTGGTTGTGCATTGATTAAGGGACTTTCTTCTTCCTTCCCTAAATTGCTCTTCAATTTCCCTTAGATGCACCCACTAAGCCCAATAGGGGTATCTATTTTATGCTGAGCGTTGGGCTCCTTCATGTTCAGTTTTGACCATTTGTTCATTTGTACAGTAAGAACAGTAGATTTTACAAATGCAATAGACAAGTTTCAGACAAATAAGAAAAGATGTATGTTATAATTATGAGAACCTAACCTGTCTTTTTCTAATAGCTAGTTTGTTCAGAGCCGACGCACTCTACAGAACGATTGGAAATGCTATTTTAGAGTGAAGTTTTTATATTTACTTCCTTAATGGTAGTTAATGTTTTGTGTGTGCATGGTTAAAGATGGACTGGGAAAAAATCAGAGATTGGCTGCAGAGGGTTTTTGACCTCACAATTCCAATGGACCCGTGGCTCTTCCTTTTAAATGGACCATCACCGGGCCTAGCCAAAGTTGAACTTAAACTAGTTGCCTGTTTCGCAACAACAACGAGGTGTGAGATCACAGCATTATGGAAACAGAACGAATTTCCTTCAATACGCAAGATTCGGAACAGAATATGGTTTGTGTGCCAGATAGAAAAATTGACAAGTCTCATTAATAACACTGGTGTAAATTTTCTAAAAGTCTGGACGCCTTGGTTGGCCCAGACAGGACATCCCAGAGGTAGAGAAATCCACAATATGGCTTTGATAGTTCTCAGATGCTTTCTCGTTTAACCGTAGTGACCAGTCTAAGACTCTTAGGGATTCAAAGTCTCCCGTAAGTATGAGAAAGGGAAGGTCTTACAGAGACCAGAGGCTCAGTGACTACCCGTTCCCGAACCCGATTTCATCTGAGACGGACTCACAGAATGGAGACCTTAGGCAGAGGAACAGACCCACCTCTACCTCCTCCCTCCTCCCCTCTCCCTCCTCCCCTCTCCCTCCTCCCCTCTCCTCCTTCCCTCTCCTCCTTCCCTCTCCTTTCTTGATTTGTATTTTGATTTTCTTTGTACTTGACTTTTTTGGCATTGGTGTTTAAAAGAAACAATGGATGTATGCTTTATCTTTGTACTGCACTAAAAACCAATCAAATTCAAGTTATAAAAAAAAATATGGACACATTTACAGGCCTGAAATCTGAATTTCGTCAGATTTGGTGTTCCGATTGAAACTCCGAGTCCAGCTGTCCCAGAATGCAGCGTTCGATTCAAACTTAGTCGAATTTTAAGGATCAGAGCAAACTTGGGAAAAGTTCAACTTTACAAAAAGTTTGATAACATTTTAGAAAAGAAAAGTTAAGCAGAACGCTACATTTATTTTTTAAAGAACCAAAATCATGACCAAAACACCAGTGAAAGTGACCACCCTTAGTTATAGTATGTGTTAGCATTAGTTTTTGGCTGTACAATGTTTATAGTAAGCAAAACACAAATTTAAATCTATAAAATTGTATGTGTATTTATACAGAGAGTAATTGGTTGTCCTTTAAAGTGTGAAGGATAACATTCTTCTGACCCAGAATGTACAGTATGTGTGTGATGTACAGTATGTGTGTGATGTACAGTATGCACAACCACATTTTTTAAAAGCTGCAATTATTATCTCTCCTTATTTTATATCTTAATCTGAAAGTCAAACAGTTTAAACTGAACACCAGAAACTTTAGATGCAATTACATGCACCGTAATTCACGACTGAGCAGACATTGTAAACCCATTGATCCCTTGTCTGTGTGTGTGTGTGTGTGTGTGTGTGTGTGTGTGTGTGTGTGTGTGTGTGTGTGTGTGTGTGTGTTGCTATACCATATTTATTTTATTTATAACATATAATGCTAGGGGGGAGAATGCTAAAAAGGTTGGAGGAGATTTTAAACTAGGATGGAGGGGGGAGGGGAATGAAACAGATAATGAACTAAATGAAATAGATGATACAAGGTGGTATGGAGGTAGAATGGGGGCAAGTGCGAGTTTGACAGGCAGTGAGACACCCATAGTAAATACAGATAATACTAGAAAACTTCTAAAGACTAAACAAAGTGGGCTCAGAAAGGAAGGAGCAGATAAGATAATAGTACAGGCTGAAAAAAAAAAACTTAAATGCATGCTTGCTAATGCAAGAAGCCTGACAGATAAAATGGGGGAGCTTTAATTAATAGCTGCAAGGGAGCAGTATGATATCATAGGCATTACTGAAACATGGTGGGATGAAACTCATGACTGGACAGTTAATTTAGAGGGTTATTCTCTTTTTCGGAAGGATCGAACAAATAGAAGGGGAGGTGGAGTATGTTTATATGTTAAACCGGATCTAAAACCTATTATAAGGGATGATGTCTATGAAGGGAATGATGAAAATGTAGAGACTTTGTGGATAGAAATTAGCAGTGGAGGTAACAGTATAAAGAAAATGTTTGTGGGAATATGCTATAAACCACCAAATATCTGTGAGATTGAGGAAGCTAAAATACTTTTGCAAATGGAGAAGGCATCAAAACTGGGTCATGTTTGCATAATGGGGGATTTTAATTGTCCAGACATAGACTGGGGCAATGAGATTAGCATTACAACAAAAGAGAACAGGTTTTTGTGGGTGCTTAAAGACAATTATATGACCCAAATTATTGAGGAACCAACCAGGGGAGGGGCAGTTCTGGATTTGGTCATATCAAACAATGTAGAAGTAATAACAAATATTCAAGTCCTGGAACATTTGGGTAACAGTGATCATAACATGGTCTCATTTGAAATAAATTATCAAAAAACAGATTACTTGGGTTCAACAAAGACCTTCAACTTTGGAAAGGCAGATTTTAATAAACTGAGGTCTAATCTAGTAGTAATACAATGGGATGATGTTTTTGCAGGGAAAAATGTAGAAGATAAATGGGCAGTCTTTAAAACATTGTTAGAAAAGCACACTTATCAGTGTATACCCATGGGTAATAAGTATGAAAGAAATAAGTCAAAACCAATGTGGCTAAATAAACAGGTAGGGGAGGAAATGGACAAGAAGAGGAAGGCGTTTAGATTCTTTGTCAGAAGGGACAGAGACATCGTATCACAATTATAAGGAATGTAAAAAAAATTGCAAAAGTGCAATCAAATTACCAAAAATGGATAATGAAAAAAGGATTGCAATAGAAAATAAGGTCAACCCTAAAAAGTTCTTTAAGTACCTTAATAACAAAAAAAATGAGAAAAGAAAATATAGGACCCTTTCAGTGTGAGATGGGTAGGCAGATTATTGGAGATAAGGAAAAAGCTGAGGTATTAAACAAATTCTTTGCCTCTGTGTTTACCAGGGAAGAATCAAGTTCAATAGTAGCGCCACAGGAGGAAGCCACAACCTCCATATTAATGAACAATTGGTTAACTGAGGAAGAAGTTCACAAGCGACTTGAAAAAATTAAAATTAATAAGGCACCTGGCCCCAATGGCATACATCCAAGAGTTCTCAAGGAGTTAAGCTCAGTAATAGCAAAACCATTATATTTAATATTCAAGGATTCCATTTCCACAGGCTCAGTACCACAAGATTGGCGTAAAGCAGATGTGGTGCCTATATTTAAAAAGGGAGCTAGATCACAACCGGGAAATTACAGACCTGTAAGCCTGACTTCAATAGTAGGGAAACTACTTGAAGGTTTAATACGGGATAATATTCAGGAATACCTAATGGAAAACAAAATTATTAGTAATAGTCAGCATGGATTTATGAAGGATAGATCTTGCCAAACTAACCTTATTTGTTTCTTTGAGGAGGTAAGTAGGAATTTAGACCAGGGTAATGCAGTTGATGTGGTCTACTTAGATTTTGCAAAGGCTTTTGATACGGTTTCACACAAGAGGTTGGTGTACAAAATAAAGAAAATTGGACTCAGTAATAATATATGCACCTGGATTGAAAACTGGTTAAAGGACAGACAACAGAGGGATGTCATAAATGGAACTTTTTCAGGTTGGGCTAAAGTCGTGAGTGGAGTACCTCAGGGATCGGTACTGGGATACAGAGCTCCATCTTTGCTGATGTTACTAAATTGTGTAAGGTAATAGACTCAGAGCAGGATGTAATTTCTCTTCAGAAGGACTTGGAGAGACTGGAAACGTGGGCAGGTAAATGGCAGATGAGGTTTAATACAGATAAATGTAAGGTTATGCATTTGGGATACAAGAATAAAAAGGCGACTTACAAATTAAATGGAGATATATTGGGGGAATCCTTGATGGAGAAGGATTTAGGAGTGCTTGTAGAAGCAGGCTTAGCAATAGTGCCCAATGTCATGCAGTAGCTGCAAAGGCAAACAAGATCTTATCTTGCATCAAACGGACAATGGATGGAAGGGAAGTAAACATAATTATGCCCATTTACAAAGCATTAGTAAGACCACACCTTGAATGGGGAGTACAATTTTGGGCACCAATCCTAAAAAAAGACATTATGGAACTAGAGAGAGTGCAGAGAAGAGCCACCAAATTAATAAAGGGGATGGACATTCTAAGTTATGAGGAGAGGCTAGCTAAATTAGATTTATTTACATTAGAAAAGAGGTGTCTAAGAGGGGATATGATAACTTATACAAATATATTCAGGGACAATACAAGGAGCTTTCAAAAGAACTATTCATCCCATGGGCAGTACAAAGGACTCGGGGCCATCCCTTAAGGTTGGAGGAAAGGAAATTTCACCAGCAACAAAGGAAAGGGTTCTTTACAGTAAGGGCAATTAAAATGTGGAATTCATTACCCATGGAGACTGTGATGGCAGATACAATAGATTTGTTCAAAAAAAAAGGTTGGACATCTTTTTAGATGGGAAAGGTATACAGGGATATACCAAATAAGTATACATGGGAAGGATGTTGATCCAGGGATTAATCCGATTGCCAATTCTTGGAGTCAGGAAGGAATTAATTTTTCCCCTTAATGGGGTTTTTTGTTTGCCTTCCTCTGGATCAATAAGTATAGATATAGGATATCTGTTGTCTAAATTTAGCATAGGTTGAACTTGATGGACGGAAGTCTTTTTTCAACCTCATCTACTATGTAACTCTGTTGATCAAATCCCTTATTTATCATTAAAATGACGTTTCATGAAATGGACGTGGTAGTCATAGAACTGAATTTAGAGAGAGATCACTTCATCTGACCAGGACTATCCAAAAGGAGACTGTTGAGACCAGAATAAAACAAACATCATAACAAAAGAAAGACTAGCGTGGCACTCCCCCTCCCCCCCCCCCCATCCCCCTCCTTTCCCATCTTTCCCCCCTTTTTTATGTTTAGTCTGTACCAAAGGAAATGTTTAAAGCCATTACGTTTTCTACGGAATGAAAGAATGGAAATGCTATGTATTATGTATTATGTGCTGTGTGTGCAGAAAATCAATAACATTTAAGTTCTAAATGTAAAAAAAAAAAATGTATTAACAATTTTAAAATTGATTAAAACACTGAAGAGAGACCCAAACAAGTGATTATTATATATAGCTTTCTGGAGATTTCACATTATTATTAACCCACATTTATAGTGACATTCTCTTGTTCTTTAAATATATCTACATTAAAAATCAGAAAAAGTTCATCCTATTTCTTCAATTGTTATTTACATGGAGACTTGGTTATGTAACTAGCTGCCGATACCTTTATTCCCCCTAGATGAAAACCGGGATCATGAAATCCGCACATGCGAAGACCACACGTCTCATGTGGGTTGGACTAGCACTGATGTCTACACAGGGTGGTGCCTTGGCCTGGCTCACGTGGTGGGTTTACTCTTGGGACATCATGGAGCCCGTTACCTATTTCATTACGTATGGAAGTGCCATAGCTTTCTATGCTTACTTTGTTCTAACCAAAGAGGTGAGTCAGCTTGATTTTTAGAAGCTCTTGTAAAACCACCCATGGGGCATCTTAATTGGTTAGTTTTTCTGTTGTTTTTTCATGCATCCAGTGGACAGTTAGACGATGTGTATTATTCACACGTTACCTTTTCTCTCTGTCTGCCCAATAAGTACCTTATTTGTTTCCCTAGTTTCCTCTCCAGTTTTTATCTCACTCGTATCATTTTGCCAGGCATGCATTATGTTAGCGTAGGAACCGGACACAGAATATGGTTAAACTGAATGAAAAAGTTCTCAAAAGGGGCCAGGTCAGAAAACATGGGGGGAGTAGAAGGGCCACAAGCTTTTTGCAAAGTCATTTTATAATAATAATAATACTAGCATGTTCTTGTATAGCGCTGCTAGTTTTACGTAGCGCTTTACAGAGACATTTTGCAGGCACAGGGCCCTGCCCTGTGGAGCTTACAATCTATGTTTTGGTGCCCGAGGCACAGGGAGATAAAGTGACTTGCCCAAGGTCACAAGGAGCCGACACAGGGAATTCAACCAGGTTCAAACTCAGTGCCAGTCAGTGTCTTTACTCACTGAGCCACTCCTTCTCCTCTCCTAGTTTAGATACAGTATAAGTGGTAGTGCAGAAAGTTTCAGAGCACCACGATATCCACGATTTCAATAAAAAAAGAGACGGGGTACCCAGGTAATCAGGAACTAAAAAAAGGCTATATTGGAACATAAATAAATGGTGTTCAATAGGGAACAGTCCTTACTGTCTCCAAATTGGAGCAGCAGATAACCTTATGGGTTACGATCTCATTGATAGGATGAGAGGGGTATAATATAGCGTAGACGTAACCTTTGTACGTGACACTCTGAGAAAGCACCAGCATGCGAAATGCGTTGAGGTCACGCAAAGGTTATGCATACCCGGTAGCAGTGGGAGACGGGATCTTTGGGAGAGCAGTTTACATCTGCCGACGGTGATCGATCTCCGGAGATTTTTTATCCTGTGGGCTAGTCCCCTTAGTATCAGACCATCACGCTGTCTACTTAACATTGTAAGTTTGTTTTTATGTCTTATGTTGTATCATTGTGGTATATGCTTTCATAGCTATTATGTTTATTTTTATTATTAACTATTTGTATTTGTACTTTGTACCTTGTATTCTACCTTCTTTTTAACTGTATTATTTTTATTATATATTTTTTATACACTAATCCTCAGTGCGCTGTTTGTTTTTTCTATTTTAAGTAAATCTGTTTATATTGACCAAACATGCTGCTAGGATATTACAAATAAATGTCATACAAATTTCAGTGGATTGACAAAAAAAGAAGAAAGAAAAAAAAACTGCGCAGGAATTTAAAACGTGAAAAAAATAAAAATAAATTACAAGACTGCCTACAATCTGCTTTTCTCTAAATATTTCTGCTTTTTTTATACAGTGTTTTTCAACATGTGCTTCTTAGATTCTCAGGATTCAGTGTGAGGTTTTCAGGGTTTCCACACACAAAATGGTATTTGCAGATAACCTTTCATGACACCATCATTCTTTTTTACTATATATATTTTTTATTACTAAAATTGTGTGTGTGTGTGTGTGTGTGTGTGTGTGTGTGTGCCCACGTGCGTGCGTGCGTGCGTGCGTACGTACGTTCCACAGTGTTTATTTTTTTAAATGGTTCAGTAGTAGCTAAAAGTTGTTGATGAAGCCAATGAAATGTTTGTATTTTTTCTATTGCAGGATTATGTTTATCCCGGTATCAAGGACCGGCAGTTCCTGCAACACTTCTACAAAAGAGCTAAGAGTCAGCGCTTTGATGTGGAGAAGTACAATAAGTTGAGAGAAGAGTTTGCAGAGGTACTGACCTAGGAGGAAAAGCTCCATTAAAGCTAGGAAATAATCTTCTGCTATAGACCATACTACTCTGTGAACATGGAGACCATTCACATGTCTGTGTGACCTTTTGCAAGACAATTCTTGGCCTAGATTCACTTAATCGTGTTGAGCATGGATATTCTTTGAGTAGGTACCCCACTTTTTTGACATGTATACGGAGCTGGGGGGGTCTCCGTGGCTCAACCATGTTCATTTCGGCTACGGGGACCCCCTGCTTCCCAAAATTTTTCCCTGTGAATGTGCCACCGCTAATTCATGGAGGATTAAAAACCCTGCATCACGTGGACCGATAGGAAGCCGTGACTAATAACGTAGCAGCGGGAGATTTAAATCTCCATTTTGTTTCCCATGGAGGGGATGCTACATGTGGCCCCCTCCCCGGTCAGTATGTCAGGAAGCGGGGTGTCCCGGGAGCTGAAAATTGCACTGCAGCTTCGGGACCCCCGCTTCGTATATACGTTAAAATGTAAAAAAAAAAAAATACAGAATAAACTGCTTCTTTAAAGAAGTGCGCAGGCTTACTAGAGTGGTGTGAATCGGGGCCTTTCTGCCATTTTTTACTTTCTTTCTGGGCCCCGCTGGATCTGCATTTCTTTCTGGCTGCACTTGATACAAAAAAGGAAACTAGTATGCAAAATTATTACTAGCTGGGTTAACCCTATAGTATTAACTCCTACCTGTTAGGAAGCTATAACATTGAAGAGTCTCTTTGCGTAAGGACTGTAATAAAGTGCGCGTGCGTGCGTCAATTATAATTGGCTGTGTTAGCCGGACGTTTGTATACTTGGGACGCGCACACGGCCGTGAGCGGTGGCACGGCAGACCAGAAAAAATACCAGAGAATTGTATTTTCGCGCTGTCACCTCTACGCTATGAACTAATAAGAGTTCGGCCTAGCGCTGTGACATCATAGCCACGCCCCCTAGCCACACACGTCACCGCTTAACCCTCTACAAAAGAAACACCGTGCGCAAGCAGCAGCGCGCACAATATTACAAGCGTAATACAGGTAAACATGCACTTTCTTTTATATTGGTTTAGCTCAAGAAATTAATATATAGCTAAATGGAAGTGTATTTTAACACTGCACAGTTTTTTGCTCAGTTGTGTCTAATGTTAGACACTACTGCACCGACACACTTTATTCGAGCAAATACCCAGTATGTACCTGGCAGATACCTGGAATGCGCCGCTCCTCACCTCTGACAAGCCCCGTTGCGTTTGCCTTCCCAGCCTGGGTTCATGCCTGGCTGACGGGCGGCTGATCTGTTAAATGATAATGATTAGGATTTAATAGGCTGCAATGCTTCGCGTGTCTACCAGATGGCATAAATTCATGAATTGTAATGCAGTGTATATATATATATATATATATATATATACTGTGCAGTATTGCAGCCAGCGGGAATAAAATGCTTCAATCCCTGCCTGGAAAATAACCCAATGCACTCGGGCAGAAAACAGTCACAAACCTCAATACACCCGGGTATACCCGAAATCGTAGGACTAGCCGAGCTCGAATAAAGTGTGTCGCCAGTGTAGTTGCTTTTTTTTTTTTTTACATCTGGTTACATATTGTCAGCCGGAGAGCTGTGTCCTAGCATAGGGATGCGCAAACTGCGGGGAGAGGGGGGCCAGTTATAGAGGTCCTGCACTCTACCCCCAGGCATTTAAATTAAATGCCTGGGGTCCGCACTAGGTCTCTATAACACGCTTTCCTTCCAGCGATGCATCGTCATGGTAACCTGCTGCGGGGCTGAGTAGGGGGGGGTGCGAGGTGCAGAGGAGAGCAGGCAGGGGTGCACACTGGCCTAGCAGATTCTCAGGCACAGTAAATAAAACTAAAGAACGATGCACAGATATGCAGAATCCTGCAATGCTCCACGCTCAGTCCCCCATTTTTGCTGCCGGGGCCAAACTGCATAAGTTGTCGCCTAGCTTCCTAAGGCTTAGACAGGGTACAGCCAAGGCTGCAAAAGTCAGCGCCTCTGACCTGCCCAATCTCCTCTCTTGGGGATTTTACCAAGGGCCCCACCACATACCTTGGTGCCCTACGTCTTAGCATTTTCCGGCACCCTGAAGCTGGCTGGCATGACGGTTCCGCCTGAGCTGTGACGATGGACCCGGTGATAGAAACTTAGAGATCTAGTTAGACATAACATAAGGTATATTGTAACAAAGTAAGGATAAATACCAACTCATTTGAACTGCATTGCGGATGAGAAAGGTGGGGCAGTGAGTTGGCTATGCATTAACCCTGGTTGCATATGTCACGTGCTCACAAGTGCGCTGTTCGTGACAGATGGTATATTGGGATGGATTGAGGGGAGATATTATTTGAGGGTCCATGCGTGGAGAATAGTGATTCAGCTAGATAGCTATGTGTATTAACCCGTGTCCCATATACAGGTCACTTGCTCACAGGAGTGCTCTACGTGACAGTTCCCAGAATCCCCGGGACTTCCTTTCGGTCCGGAGCTTTTAGCCACGTTGCCCCCACTGTTTGAAACAATCTGCCTCGTACAGTTTGAGAAGCCCCGTCTCTGCAAATCTATAAAAACAGGCTCAACCTGTTTACACAGGCATTTAATTAATGAACCGCAACCTGTCGGCATTTAGTACAATACCGTCCCATCCTGTATCGTATCTTTCCGTGTGTTTGGTCTCTCTTATAACCTTAAAGTTATCTTCTTTTCCATTTTTTGTAACTGTGAAGTGCTTTGAGTCCCATTGGGAGAAAGTGCTATATAAATAGTTATTATAAGGTATTTCAAGGGATGGGAAGGTGGGAAAAAGAGACAATTAGTTTGCCACTGGCCGGGACACAGGATATTTAAGCCTTGCCCCCTTTCCTCCACGAGCTAGTATCGGTCAGCCCCTCTCTGTTCGCGTGTGCGACAAGATTTTGAATAATCTCGTGGAGAGGGGACGGGGAGAGCTGACCAAAACAAACAAAGGCACTTCAGCTCTAATGGGGGCAATGTTTTTCTGATTGTGAGTAAGACACAACTGTTTTCCTTAACAACTGCTAGTCACTTTACTTCAGGCTGTGAGTAATAACATCGGTTTGGTTAAACTACAGCAAAGCCAACACAATGTTTAATACAAACTTTTTCTCTCTTTTCTAGACCGAAGAGAACCTGAGACGTCTGCAAACTCCTCTGCAACTGGGGATCCCTGTTGAGCAGCTAAATGAGAGAGAATAATCAAGGATATATATTTTTTTTTTACTTTGCTAAACTCATATTTTTTTTTGTGTTAAAGATTAGTTTTGAAAGATTAACTGGATACTTTTGACCACTACTTTCAACAATTGCAATAAATCATTTAGAAAAGTTGAAGCACTTCATTTTATTTTTAGGTCACCCGTGAACTAGCAATGTTAGTAACGGTTTCCCTTCTAAATGTGGGTAGTCATTGGTTGTGGTTTTAGTACAGCCCCAGGTGTTCTGACCATTGGAGGCTGGAATGTAGAATGATGCGCTGTCCAATTTATTACCTCACAGGTGGCTGTAGGACTGTGAAGTTCACGTGATCCTGTTTGGATTGCAGGTTGTACATCAATATAAATAACTGTTGACCCTTCAGACACCTGATCTTGTTCATGGCCGGGGAACCTCTGGCATTAGCGAGTGCTCATGCAATCACTTCCTGCTCTGTTAGAAACAGAAGGGGAACGTCCATGAGAGGAAAGGGTTCAACCCCCTTGCACCCTTCCGTTTCTAGTTTGCAGCACAAGAATGTTAATTGCGAACCCTCCTCCCCCTAGAAAACTAGCAAAAACCCATGACGTAAAGCATACGCCATAAGGGCCCCCAGGGAGCCACTATTCATAACGAATGCTGTACGTCTAAAGGACACTGAAGGGCTTAATAACAAGATTAAATGAAACTGAAAAGCTAGACAAGACCAGCGAGGTTGTTTTACAGTGCTACTAAAACATTACAAGGCTCAGTGGGTACTTCTCAGCATACACATTATACACTTGGGGTAATGCGTCTTTCACCAGCACTGCATAATGATCACCTCCAGTTTCTTCCCCCTCTCCCCCCCCCAATATTTCCACATTTCTAACGTGCACTACTTTATTCTTGGAATATTTTTGCTTCCAGAAATGTTTAGTCTCTAATCCAGGGGTGCGCAAGATTTGCTGTGGGGGCACGGTGGTTACAGAGGCCCCGCGCTCTTTCCGAAGGCATTTAAATTAAATGCCGGGGGAGCGGCGAAGGCCTCTGTAACTTCCCTTACCGTGGCTCCGGCGGCTTCTGGTGCGGGTCCGTGGCGTTGTTACCATGGCAACGTGGCGTCAGAATGCCGGAGACAAGGTAGGGGGAGGGGGGGGGGGGAGCTTGCAGGGGGGAAAAGTTTGCGCACCGTGCTCTATTCCATTCAATAATTCTTGTTAAGTGTTGTAAAGGCATATATAGATATGCTATGCTAAAACCAGCCTTGTATAACTACTGATAAACCTTCATAATTCTCGTGCAACAGCAGATTTGCCCAGCATTGGTCTGGGCAACCTTATTTTAATTCTGGCTGTGCAAATAATGGCTTCAGGTTGAGAACCTGTGTGGTACAGTACATTAAATATTTTTGTAAACATAAGCAGAATGTCTAATGCTCTTCTGGAATCTCCAAGACGAAGATGATGAGCAAAATATTTACCATCTCATTAGTGTAAATGCAAATAATGCTATAAAGTTATGAAAAACACAGGGAAGATAACATTTCATAGCGTAGAATGGGATAGTATATAAACATATTTTATATAACTGAAAATGCACGGCAAGTTGCAATTGAACAAGAATATTATATATAAATTTCATCTGTAAGAACTAAGAACGCTTTCCCTACAAACCTTACACCACATGTATGTTCTAGTAGTGAGCACAGACAGAATGTAGCACAAGAATACGGCACTGATGCAATGTGCAGGTTATGTTGTGCACTATTTAATACCTGAAGGACAAGGCTTTACATGTCCATTCACCTTGTGCCTTTAACCCACACAGGGCATTGATGGCCAGTTATTGCCCTACCCTGACAGTAAATGTGTTTGCCTATAATAGTAATTATACCATCTTTGTTTTAATTATGATCACCAAGTTGAGGCAGTGTACCCCCGCCCCCTCACTCAACATAGACCCACGGACCCCCTCCCCGATGACACATCACATGTGGTTGGGGAGGCATGCAGGGTAAACAGAGCAGCATCGGTTTAGAAAACCATATTTAATTTTTTTTTCCAGAACATAAGTTGTGTAAAGCTTTAAATAAATATTGTTTAGCAAAAGCTTTATCCAATGTTTAATAAATTCAATACTTTAATAAGTCAAAATACAGCTACCTTTCTAACTGCATGTTTACTTTTGAAAGATGCATATTTGCAACGGAGCTTCACAGAAACCAAAAAGGCATACCATCCGGCTACCTATTTTGTAAGTCCTATACCCATTAAAACCAGGTGTACGTACTCTACTTCTGTGTGAGAGTATTGGTTGAAGCGCAGAACCTTCAACAGCTTGAATATCCATGCCTGATTTTGATTTTTTTTAAAATCAAAAAAAAATCTGTGTTAAAGGAAAGTTATCATTACTATTTTATATTCATATTTTAAAATCCAAAGATAATTAAAACATTTTATGAACTGATCTTTACATATAATACATTGCATGTTCTATGTATGATAGGTGCTCGTTTTTAAGCTTCCTGAATCCCACGTTGACAGAGCAACTAAAGTGTCCCTATTTTCACGTCTCTAATATTGGAGGTGGGCAATGGATTATAATAAGGAAAAAGAATGCCAACCGTTGGCTTTGCAACCCTGCAATAGTAATTGTAAACAATTATATAAGATTTGCCACAACATTCATTCTAATATTTTAGAGGCACAAAATATGCATACTCCCAGATGTTTCAAGAGCACATGGTAATCACCTTTAGAAAGGCTTCATATTTCTGGCCATCAAAGCACATATAGAGTTGTGGGACAAAGAAAAGTGCTGACATCAAACTGTAAGGCTCCTCTGAAATTTACCAGATCAGTGGCCAAGGTCCAAGATGGCCACCAGAAGATAATTGAAGGTCTGTTGTTCAGGTCCAAAATGGCTGCTGGAGGCTCATGCACATTTTAATGGATTTAAGATGGCCACAGAGACTGCTGAAAGGTCTGATGCCCTCATTCAAGATGGCCACTGAAAGCTCATTGAAGGTATGTTCCGCTGGGAACTTAACTTATGTATCTTTCACGTTTCTGTCAGCAAGGGTCGCATTTCCGTTGACAGCATAATTAGGGAAGGCAGTAATTTCAAAACAAAACCGTGTGCTCCTGCGTTGGTCATTTTCTTATCCTATCGAGTCAAATTTTAGGCACCTGAAGCCGACGAGCCAGAACCGAATAGACCGAGGGTAACCAGAGCAAGACACCACGAGAAAACAGATATGGCATCAGATTTCCCAGAGACTTGGTGGGTCAGATCGAGCCATCTGATAGGTCGACCCAATCAGGGGCCCCCTGGCTCTCGGTATTGAATGTTCTGATTGATTAGTTAGAGATACATAGCATGCCGTCTGATGGCCAGAACCAGCAGGGTTGAGCAGTTCTTTAACTGGCTGTACATGGTTAATAGATGCATTATATCCATTTGCCCTGATAGAAGACCGCATTTTGTGAATCTGAGTTGCCGGATGGGGCACTTGAACCCCTGCCCATCACGTCAGCCCGGAACCTTAAGATAGACAGGTCTAAGAGGTGATGGTGGAGTGTATGTTTGGGAGGAAGTTTGTATGACATGAGGATTACAGGAAGGCATGCAAAATAGGGGAGAATTGTTATACGGAATTTGGGAGGTATGTGAGGAGAGTGGAGTTTAAGGATATAATGTGGAATGAGAAGTGTGAGGTTAATGATAGGTTCATAGTAGATGAGGTTGAAAAAAAGCAAATATGTTCATTGAGTTCAACCTACGCTGAAATTTAGACTACAGATACTTATCATTTGTACTGCCCTTGGGATGAATAGTTATTTTTGAAAGCTTGTATAGCCCCCGAATATATTTGTATATAGTTCTAATACCACCTCTTAGATGCCTCTTTTGTAATGTGAGCAAATCTAATTTAGCTAGCCTCTCCATGTGAGTCAGCTTTTTCATCCCATTTATTAATTTGGTGGGTCTGTTCCACTACTGATCCCTGAGGTTTTCCACTCACAACTTTAGCCCATAGATGGACTTTAGCCATGTATGTACTGGCGTCTCTCCAGTAGTTCACCTGTGTTATCAGCACTACCTCTACCGTTCACAAGACGGTTGCAAACAGCCCGGCGTCGCTCTGTTGCTGTAATGATGTCACCATCCTGGTTCTTGAAAGTGAGGCTTGAAACTCAAAATGGCTGTCGAACACATTTCACCGGGCTATTCCGGCCTCAGAGGTAAAGGGAAGGCACCAGAGATGCGGGTTTTAATGCCTTCCTTTGCCTTGCTTTACCCATCATTGCCCGGCTCAGGAGGCATGGTTAAATAAACTTCTGTGCTATTGCCCTATTTAACACATTGAAGTTTGGTTTCAATCTTAGGGGTAGATCCTCAGAGGTCGGTTAAATCTGGGCTACTAATGTGAGGTTATCTAAATAGGCAATGTTACCTTCCCTGAGTTTAAAGGGTATCCTCAAAGCTAAATCAATAGCCATGCTTTACTAGCCACAAAGATAGCCAATGGGGCAAGTAGTGTATTTTAATATTGTTAAGCTTGCCATTGATTGCCAATGTGGATATCTAGGCCTCCATTGAGGGCCTAGGTGGTCACTGTGCCAAGCAATGGATTAAAATGATTGATTGTTTTTTTTTTTTAAATTATATATTTATTGCATTTATTTGGTGTTACATAACATGCATAATTACATCCACAAACATATTGTATCATGTTGTCATTACAGATAATGGCATTTGTGTGAGAGGTTTTAAAACATCTTGATTCACCTTTTATATAAAACTTAAACAGTACAACATTTAATATTTACTAAAAGCTGCATTGTATCAACATACGTTTACCATCAGAAATGGCAACTTAAAAGAAAAATAAGTAAAATTTAAGCATATTTGAACAAGAAAGATAACAATAATTGTCTTCTTTATTTTCGTTTCTTGTCATTAAAGAGGCAGAAAGTATACTCAAAATCACAGCTATTCATGCTCATTGCAAAATCTAAAACTTCTTTCACCATGCCCTCAATTTGAGTCCTTTGTCTAATCCTCAGTGTTTTGTTCTGAGACACCACAGGCCCATATCTTGTTAAACCAAAGTGGTTGTATCTCATAGCCCTTCAGTGGCATCATCTTTCCCCGAGGATGCTCTGTTATCACTATCACTGACTGTGTGTATGATAGCAGGCAAAACGTCAAAGTAGTGCATACCCTGACCCAGGAGTGGCCAACTCCAGTCCTCAAGGGCCACCAACAGATTTTCAGGATAGCCCTGCTTAAGTACAGGTGGCTCAGTCATTATGACTGGAGTTGGCCACCCCTAGCCTATATACATACATAGGTCGGTGTACCTGAGCCTATCTTCATATATACATGTTCCAGAATTTATTCCGTGGTTCTGCTCACACTCATCCCAGGTGTCTTTTGGCAATTTCAAGAATTTTGGAGACCATCTTGCAACAAATGTAGTTCTGCACTTTCAATCTCCCAGATGGAAATCAAGTCTGCCTAAATTGAATATTTCCACTAGCTTTAATTCTAAGTTACTAATTGTTGGGGACAGGGACATGGACTGTCCGCTATGTGCTGTATGCCAATAGCGCATATCCCCAGACCTTATACAGATGGTAATAGACAAAATGCTGCTAAAAAAGCAAAGATGATCTTTAATTTTGAAATATGTCACCAGTGCCTCAAAGAGGAGCTGGAATGAAGCTGTTTCTTAGGATTGATTGACCTTATTTCAACAACAGGTCATATGATAAAAAGCCTAAAGTGTAAAGCAAGAGAAATGAGCATGTGAATACAGACCTTTCATGGACAAACGTTGTATTGAATTTAGAAGGACTGCCAAACATACTAGAAAAGTATAACATATAAGATATTGATTTTGTACATCCCAACCTCCTGTCTGTACTGGATGTATCTTAGATGATCACTGATCACAAATTGGAGCCAACACAGACAGAGATACTGTGTCACATGATGATAACCAGAAATGGAAAACAAGAAGATTGAATGTGTATATTGACCATCTTGACATGCAATAAATGACCAGAAATTGAAAGTAAGGAGATTGCACATGTGGATACAGACCCTGAATGGACATAACATTATCATTTGGAATTGAATGTGGAGACATTATAGCATATATTGAAGAAAAAAAACAAGTATGCAAACCCCCAGGTCTTCGCATTTTGACCATGTTTAGAGGAACGCTGTAATGTTTGGATTCCGAATACCCTAACCCAGTGGTGGGGAACCTTTTTTCTGCCAAGGGCCATTTGGATATTTATAACATCGTTCGCGGGCCATACAGACACAGGCAGGCACACAGGCAGGCACATAGGCACATAGGCACACAGATCCCTCCCCCCTCCCCCCCACCTCTAGTAGTTGCTGCTGCTGCTGGGGGGATCGTGTAGGGCGGCTGCTGGGGTAAGTGCGGGGACTGCTGCGGGGGGAAGTACGGTGGCTGCTGGGGCTAGTACAGTGGCTGCTGGGGATCGTGTAGGGCTGCCGGCGCCTCACACCACCTCCTCCCGATCGGGCGCTCGGCGGCCATTTTTTTAAAAATTAGCCTGACCCGGTTATAGCAGTCGCCTTAGCAGGGCCAGACCAAATTATTTCGGGGGCCTTATACGGCCCTCGGGCCTGATGTTCCCCACCCCTGCCCTAACCCCTTAGATATACTGCATGTACTACCTAACGACTACTTATGAGTGTTTATTACAATTTAGAATGAAATGTGAACATTTTGGACAGATACTGTGGCATGCTAGTGAGAATATTGCATTATCCAGCAATAACATCATTCCTATATCATATCGAGGTGACAACAAGAAAAGATTGATCTTAAATGTCTTGATCCAATGATTGTATTTTGTGATAAACTCAATCTATACTAATAATTTTAGAGAAGCTGGCCCGGCAGAAAAGGATCCGACATGGGAGCGCCACCTGCTGGCTGGAATCTGGAAATTGCACACAGACCCTGCTGCTCTATCCTCCTCCTCTCTGACAGGCCTGTGGTGCTCCCCCACTTTCCTTCCCCTCCCCCCCCCCCCTGCAACCCAGGCCAGCCTGCCCCATGGCACACTTATCAGATAGCTTCCAAGGCTTCGCCAATCACCCTTCTGTCTCTTAGGCTGCGGTCCCAGTCTTCACTGTGGCACGCGCGCCCAGAGGGGGGGGGGGCGACGCGTGCACAGCGCTACACCGCGATCGGCGGTCTGGGGAGAGGGAAGGTTTGCGATGGGAGGGGGCGTGGCGGTGGGTTTGCGGGGGTGTGGCCATGACGTCCCGTGGCTGGTTCGCCCTCCGTCGCAAATGCCAATCTCAAATTCCCCTGCCTGCCTGAAAACATGTCGCGCACCGCTGGGGAAAGGTGCGCGACAAGGTAGGAATTGGGACCGGCCTGACTGGGGGGGGGGGGGGGGGGAAGGGGGGTTGGGGTGGGGCTTGATTGCACAGTGCACGCCGAGGCGTGCGATGTAGTAGTTACTGGGACCGCAGCTTTACGGTGTAGAGAACTCTGGTGGCATTCTGTTTTGCCGCCCACAGAAATCTAACATGGAGTGGTGTTCAAAAGTAGCGTAACTCACTGTTTATTCCTTCATACTGTAGCTGTGTCTCCCCCAACCTGTGGGTGATTTCCTGTCTACCAGGTGTGTGGTTGATGTTGCCTACCTGTTGGCTCACAGAAAGGCTGAGATCCCGCCGATGTGGTTGGGAGGACAGGCTTTAGGGGTGATAGCTGGTTTCCCTGCATTCTGGTGTCAGCGCCTCCATCTATCGCAGGCTCCAGGAGTGCTGGACGCAGTCCCTGCGGAAGAACTCTTTCATACTCCCCCAGACAGACTGCAAGCCCAGGCAGGAGTATATTGGATAACAAGAACATCTTTATTCTCCATCACAGAGTACAACAGCAGCAGCACTGCATACTTAATACTGGTCTCCATCCTTCCTCTGGCCTCCAGTCCCTGGACTCCAAACCCCCAGCCCTGGGCACCGAGGGCAGTCCTAGCTCTTCCCCTACTCCCTGATGGAGCATGGGGTGTGGTTCTCACTCCCACTCCCCTAGGGGAGGGGATAGAAGGTGACAGAGCCCTGTACACCTCTCCTGCGAGACCAGTCTATCAGGGGAGAGACAAACTGAAACAATGTGGGTGTGCAGCCCCTTAAGTACCGAGGGGGAGGGTCCAAGGTCTGAATTGGACAGAACACAGGCCTTAGCCTGCCACCGCTCTTGTAATTCAAGGGAGCTACTTGCTGGTGGGGAAAACCCTGGATTGGGCCTAACACTGCCTGCACTGTACCAGGACTTACATGTCAGGCAGGGTAGATTAGTAGCCAAATCAGGCATTGCTGATTAACACTGCATACAAAGTGATTAATTCATAAACCTCAAATTACGAACACCACTCCATGTGCTGCTACAGTACTTTTTGGATAGGGGGTGAGGGATGCTGGGAGAAGAGAGGAAGAAATACTGGGGAAAGACGTGATGGGTAAAGAAGAGAGACATGAAGGTAAAAGAGAATCTCATGAAAGGGAAAAGGAAAGAGGTGGGAGAAATTAAGAAACATATTAGGGGAAGGAGGGAGGAAAAACACATTGGGGAGGGGAAATAGTGACATACATATGAGAGGGAAAGAAGAAAAATACATAAGAAAGGAGAGTGTGGGCCTGACTGAGTGTGGGCCACCCCAGAGAAGGCTTTCAACTTGCGGTAGTACTGCACCGGGGACAACTGACCTATCTTCTCAGTCAGCTGCTGCAGGACTCCCGCGTGTAACTGAGCCCCATCTGAACTGCAGGTACTGTGGTGGCTCCGTACTGCCATTGACTACCAGATTCGCTCCGGCTAGATCTCCCTGGGGGAGGGACAGATGTGGGCACCTGGAACTCTCCCGTGCTAGGGGTGACACTAAGTGCCTCCGTTCTGGCACTGTGTTTGGGGTATATGAGTGAACTTCCCCATGGTGGGGCTTCAGGGAACTGTAGAAACTGTGGGGCATTGTCCTTTGGGATATCACAGCAGCAGTAAACTAGAACCGTACTCCACAGAAGGGATGCATCCCATTTTATATCTATAATGTGGGCTTTAGTAAACCCTGGTATCTGTCTCAGGGTGTCAGGCAAGGGCAGTGATACCGGAACCTGGCTAATGGTGACCACGTGACGGGGCGACGGGGACCACTTGTAGACGCTCTGGCGGGACGGTTGGGACATGTTCCCTTGCTGGTTCTGACTTGTCTTAATTTAGATTGGGCACCCCAGGTCTGAATCTCACAGCGCCTCCAAATGTAGCCCACTTCACCCGTTTTTAAGGGGACTACCCGTACTACTGTTACCTGTGTGGCTTACAGGAGGATTTAACCTCCGCCGCTGGGAGCCTGGGGTGGTCTCGGTCCTTTGTTTACAACGCCTCCACCTGCGAGGGATCCGAGCGTAGCTGGATAATCCCTCACAGGACCCAATACATTCAGTAATTACACACAGGGTATATAACAGGAGTTTTACTGAATGAACACACAATAACACAATATCAATACAATGATGTACAAGGCCCCACAACGCAATGACCACACCGTAACACCACCCTGGTGGAACACTCAAAGTACTGAGGTGCTCTGGACACCTAACCAACCCAGTGTCTGCAGAGTCAAGCCCACCCCAAAGTGTGTGGAGTAGCGCTACTCGCTGTGTGTGTGGCCGTTGGTGCACAATGGGTACCTTGCCTGGTCTCCAGTCCAGACCAGGACAACATGAAGATGGTGATCCGTCGGACCGAACCGTGATCCTACGAAGCGTCTACTGGATCCTCTTTGTCCGCCTCTTGGATGTATCTCCCATTAAAGTGTGTCCCTATGAATGTCTCTGCGTATATGCCTGTCCCAGACCACAGGCTACACGGCGTCCGTCACCGATGCACTAACCCTAACTGTGGTGAGCTAAGGGGAAGCGTCCCTATCTGTGGGCCTTCCCTGAAGCAGCCACAAGCTAAGATGTCTGGGCCTAGCTGGGATCTATGGGGGGTCTCTGGCCTAGTTCAGAGGCCACTAGCACTCTGAACACCTCCTTACTCCTTGCTCCGACTGGCGTTGTCTCCACAGCGCGCCAAATGTAACTACTAGCCTGCCGTACATCTAGCGGCCTATTGGCTGTCAGGCCCCATGTGTGAAGCAGCCCTTGGGGCTGCTGGAATTTGTAGTCCCGTGCGGAGCCTGCCTAATGGCCGCCGCATTAACCTAGCCACTGCGCATGCGCGTGGCTTCAATACGCATGCGCAACTGAAAGATGGCCTGCCTCCTGTAGCGCCGGTCCGCCCCGGAGGCACCCAATCAGCCCACAGCCTCCGGAGGCTCGACAGTAACCTCCCCCGCACCCGAGGTAAGGGGGCTCGGCTACATGAGTATAATAATTGAAGATTAGTGGATCTGATTATTACATTCCATTACTAGCATTACTACACTATGTATATTTCTCATTCTGCTTTTTATATATCACGCATCCCGCTCCCTCATCCTGCTCTACTACTACCTGTGAGAAAATAAGAAGACTTTTTTCTGTTGGACGTTGAGTGGACGCTCATTACATTTATTGTATATTTTTTGGGTTTATTCACTTTAGTATTAACCTTTATTCACACCAAGTGCACTTACACAGTTTACCACTGGGTGTCACTATCAGAACATTATTCAATTCTATATATATTCTTTACACAATTCTTGTTTATTAATTTGCTGTACTGTATAAGAGCACCAGTTCTGTTGTTTTTTTTGCATTGATAATTGAATATGCCAAATTTGAAGAATCGGTCTCTACAAATATGATATCATTATATGTAACGGGTATGTCCCATAGTACCTTTCTTTCCCTGCTAATCCTGTTATGTAAGTCCTGTTAGCTACAGGCAGTAACATGTTAAATCTATGGGCTCTTGGCTACCCCTTATGCCCCCTTGTGAGTGATGGAAGTAAGGTGGTGACTCATGGCCTGTGTAAGCCTATCAGGGATAGGTACAGTCCATGAGCCTGCCCCTTCTTGAGTCTTCCAAGTGGGTGTAGCAAAGTTAGTTAGTCTCCTTCCTGCTCCGGTGAAGAGAGGAAGAGCTGCGAGTCTCTCCCATGGAAGGGATGAGCGTGCTCACCCTCAGTTTTTGGACTGAGGGAACATCAGGCTTAGCCACCACGGCCTGTAAGACCAGGGCCTGCACCATCTAGAAGTCTGGGATTTTCAAGACTCTGCACCACTGTAGGGAGAACAGAAGTGGATGCCTGATGTATACCAATAAAGATCCTTGTTCTACTATACACTCCTCTCTGAGTATCAGTCCTTGGGCAGGAGGGAGAAGAATGCAGTAGTGGGGGCTGATTTCTGCACATGCTGGGACCCAAAACGTCTGGAGGCGCAGAATACCAGAGCAAGAACTACAGAACAAGAACCCAAGCCTGTCCAAGTCTCTACTCTACCACAGACAGCTCAGTATCTCCTGCTCCTAACAGGTAGTGTACCACATACACGTAGCATAGGCTGTGCAATCTCCCAGAGGGAGCTAATGTCTTTTCTATCTCACACCCTTAATGTCAGCCCATTTTCCCCCTTTTTGCTGGGAGAAGAGACGTTTGAAGAGTGGCGAGACCATGCAGTGCAAGTACTGCCAGAGTGGACGTGCATGGACGCTGTTAAGAGACAAAGAATCGTGGAATGATCCGGGCTCTAACAAAAGCCTTTGGCCTGAAAGATGACCCCATTTCGTTGCTGGCTCAATTCCATGCCCTCAAGCAAAAGGAGGGGGAAGACTTATCCGATTTTCACTGCAGCCAGGGATTCTGGGTAATGACATGCAAATGAGCACTCACAATATGTCACTTAGTAAACTGGACACTGTTCTATTTAATATGCTGTTCTGCCCTCTATACTAATCACTGGTTCATGTTTAATTTGGATGACTGCCTATGGAATTCTGGGGAATCATAATCCTATAAAAGGTGGTAGATAAATGACTCATCCACTTGAGCAGCCTACTTATTTCAGCATAATGCAGCACTCACCAAGTAAGGTCATCCACTATAACTCTGTAAAGGCCGTTCCAGGTTTCATATAGGTGCCGCTTTTCCTCTCTATACTGGGCCTCTGCTCTTTAGGGATGTGTTCAGTGTCACCTCATAAAAATGCATTCCAGAAAATAAAATGTACATTTTAATGTATTTTCCAACAAATAAATAATAATAAAAAAAGAAGAATAGTAAAAATAAATTAATTTCTCATTCCTATGAAATGAATGAGTCACCCTGCTCAGTATATCAGTATACAACCACGCAACTGGTCCTCCACAGATATCTACTGTAACATACTTATATCACACTTCTTGGCCAAATATTTAACTATTTTTTTTATGTGTGTTTAAATAAAGAAAGTATGGATTAAGCATACATGTTTCCTCAGTGTGGAGGATTTTGACACCTGCCTAGCTACTCTACTAAGACCAGTAAAATAAACACACAGTAGCTTCTTTTTGTACAAAATTATCAGAATAGTGCTACTCGTATGTTACCAATAATTCCAGCAGGTGGAGATACAGGTTTAGATTTCTAACCTGTACAGTAGAGAGTCCAGAAAGGATATTCTCTTAGGCTGCTGCCCCGCTGCCGCTGAGCGCGTGCGGTGCTTATCGCTTTTAGCGGCATACATCTTTGTGTAAGTCACAGCTCACGCGGTGCGCGCTCATGCACACAGGCTCACTCAAACTTGGCGCTTGAGTAAACAAAAAAATTTAAGTTTCAACCACGCTCAATTTGCCCGCAACGTCCCCCCGCGCGCGCTTGCGAAATACTGTAGCAAGGACACCTGGCGCTCATGCTTGGAGAGCTGGTGACGTCACCGCTCTCAGGCATGAGCGCGGTCAGCGCCAGCGGGGCCGCAGCCTTAGTGTAAAATAATTCAAATCCTTGTACAATTTGGAGGCAGAGCACCTGCCGCAGGGGCTTAGATGATAATATTTAAACTCCATGAATTTTAGAAAAAAGATCAAAGCTGAAAGAGATAATAAACCTGGGATTTTTTTTCTATCTCTGTTTAGTATAAGGCCCGGGCCATAGAGGGGGGGAGCCGTGCTGAGGCGCGCGGACGCTGAGGCTCGCCTGCAGAAGCTGGGCGATTTCATGCCCATACAGGCGAGCCAGCGTCCGCGATCGGAGGTGGGTGGAGACTTAGGGAGGCGGGGCAGTGACGTCGCTGGGCCAATCGCCCGCGACGCACTGATGGCGACGTCACGGCGCCGTGACGTTGACGCAGCCCCACTCTCATTGGAGGTTTTCAGCCGACAGCGCGCTGAAAAACAGCTTGGCGCTCGGCTGAAACCTCCAACTCCTCCGCACGCCTGCGGACGCTCGTGCGAGCCCCCTCTCAAGGCATCCTCATTGAGGATGCAGGGGCTCAGCGCGGAGCGTCCGCACGGCTCAGCACGGCCTGTCCATCTATGGACACGGCCTAATAACTAGCTCTATTTTAACCACCATAATTTATTTAATGTGTGGTTGAAACCTATCCCAGCTTCATATTGCAAACCCAGTATAACCAGCCTCACCCTCACCCTCACAAAACAGGTGTCTGTGAGTAGGTCTATTGGCTATGCACTTTAAAGCAGCAGTTCAAGCAATATCCTGCATGTGTGTGTTTTTTAAATAAATCAGTTCTGTACTATGAGAAAATACTTAAGCATTTAAAAAAAAAAAATTTTAAGACATTTTTAATGTTTCTAATGTAGGAAGCATTTCCAAAGTGACAGCCCCCTTCCCCTTCTGATAGGCTCTGGTTCTTGAGCCCCGCCCTCTCTCTAGCAGTGCACCAATTGTATCTAGTAACTGCCCAGTCAATCATATTCCAGGACTACATTGCCCAGAATGCTGTGCAAGAACTGAATTAAATTACCCGGAGCAAGAGATCGATTACAGGAGAACGGATCGATCTGCAGCTTAGCTAATCACTTGTCAGTGTGCAGATTATATTGATGCACATATTGAATGGGATTTATTTATTTATCTATTTATTTATTTTTTATCGGCAGCTTGAACTGCAGCTTTAACCCAGGCTGTGCTAAAAAAAAACTGTATAATGGGGGCGTACCGATGATGTCATCCGGTACGGAAGGGTAAGAGGAGAACTCCAAAGACCCTTACGAATAAACGAAATTATTAGCAGTTTTCCCCCGATATTTTCGACTCCAAATTACCTTGCCCGAACTCCTGAATACCCAGGCATGTCAAATAAAACGAAAAACCAACCCGGACAGGGGGTTACAAAGTTTTTTCCCCCCTCGAAGCAGAGCTCTGATGCGGGAGCAAAAAAACAAGATGGCGTCTCCCCGCCCGGCGCACGCGGAGCAAAGCCTACGACAACGGACCGAGATAGGGCCAAAGAAATCCTAACCTCGGACGAGGGGATTACCAAGGCTTACTTGGAAGAGCTACACGGCAAACTCTACCGATCCCTACAGGCTGATCTGAAGGATGCGGTAGCTGAGATAAAACAAGACATACTAGGCATTACTGAGAGAACCACGGCACTGGAGAACAGGCTGGAGGAGGCCCTCAAACACCAGACCGAAGCAGATGAGGAGATCACCCGGCTGGGTGCTGAAGTTAACTCCCTAAAAGACGGATTAGAGGACCAGGAGAACCGGGACCGCCGACAGAACATCAGAATCCGCGGTATCCCTGAAACGGTTCTCTCTGGCCACCTCAAAGAATACCTAAAGGACTTTTTCACGACGATCTGCGGGGACCTGGAGGAGAGGGAGCTCAAAATAGACAGAGCTCACCGCGTGCTCGGCCCGAGATCGGACGACCCTAACCGAAGAAGGGATGTGGTCTTCCGTTTGCATAGCTACACAGCTAAAGAAAAGCTCATTGGTGCCTGCCGGGAGCAAGATCCCGTTCAATTCCGCGAGGAGCTCCTTCAATTCTATAACGACGTATCCAAAACCACCATAAACCGACGCAAGGAACTGCGCCCCCTAACTCTTCTACTGTGGGACAATGGAATAAAGTATAAATGGGGGTTCCCTTTTAAACTTATTATAAACAACAAAGGAAAGTACTTCGCCATTCGCTATCCAGAAGATATGGCCCAACTTGCACGCGTCCTTGGATTGACTCTCCCACCGTCCTGGTCCAACGACACACAACAATCCCAGAGTCAAGAAAATGAAGACCCTCCCGTGAGAGCCTCGGTGAGACTGGCGGGCCAGAAACAGACTAAGGAAAAGTAACATCTCCCCATACTTACCGTACGTGACCGCTGACCGGAGACACCACTTGATGCTGCTTCAGCCTCGGAAAGGATACCCGACCAAGACCCAGGATGTTTTACCCCCATCTGAGACGCTGCTAACCTGATCCACCAGAAAGCTGCAGAAGGGATTCCAGAAGCGCTCACCTGGCCTCGTCTTCACCGGAGCTGCACGCAAGCTTGAGGTGAAAGTCGACGAGCACCAAACCCAGAAGGAGCTGAGACCTACGTGGGACCTTGTTTCATCCCTTTCCCCAGTTTCTCCTCACCCTCCCTCGGCAGAGTGGAGGAAGCCGCTTCACCCCTTGGCTGGAAAGGACGTATTTCCAGTTGACGGGGGAGAACAGTGATCTGATTGGTCAGTACCGTGGAGAAAAAAGCGGATCTCTGGCCGCTAAAAGGACGCTGCTCGTTTCTTGAGCACTGAGCCCCCCTGGACACCTGATGAGACAAACGCTCCAGAAGGGTCTGTAACGGAGAGTTAAGAAAATGTTTGGTAGAATAGATATTGTTGAGACTAGTTAAGGTTACACTGTTTAGATGGTCCTGTTATAGTTAATAATCCCTTTAATATAAAGTTAAATGCCAATGACTACCCCCCCCCCCTCCCTTACCCCCCCTGCCGACCCCTCATATCCTGAGTCCCCTTCTCGGCCCATGCCCCAATTTGTTCATATACTCCTATCCTGTCCCCACATCCCCCACTCCCTTCCCGGTCCCTGCCCCCTCCCCCCCCCTCTTCTGTATCACCCACCTCCTCTTTAGCCCTGTAGAAGATGCATCCCTAAAGCCCCAAAAGCGATTGGGACCCCAGGCAGAAAAATAAACAATAGAGCTCCATCATTGTCTCTGTCCTGAGACACTTATAGAGATGCTTTTTACTGATATGTATACAAGATGTAATAAAGTTGCTATGTGCCCTCTACACTCTCCCCCCCCTCCCCCTCCCCCCTCGCCCTTCCTAGCTCCCCCCTCCCCCCCGAGTTCCCTCCCTCCCCCCCAGCTCCCCCCCGAGTTCCCTACCACCTCCCCCCCAGCTCCCCACCCCCCTCCAGCTCCCCACCCCTCCTCCTCCCAGCTCCCCACCCCTCCTCCTCCCAGCTCCCCTCCCCCTCTTCACTTGCCCCCCATAACCCTTCCCTCCCCCTCCCCTAACCTATCACTTCCCTCCCCCTCCCCTTACCTATCCCTTGTCAACCTCACAGTATTATGTATAAAGCTTTATGTTAAGCAAAAACAAACGTGACGTGATGTATATCTCTCCCTTCCCTCTCCCCTCTATGCCTCTCTGTTTTTACCTCAAATGTGTTTAAACTATGTTTGGAAGACACAAACTATACACTATGTTTGTCCCTTCAGACAAAACCTAGCTAATCCACAAATGTGAATTACCCAATATAAAGGTGTTAAGTAGAACCTCAGCAGAGGTTTAAATGCATGGTAATGAAACTGCAACACAGCCCCTCCCCCCCTCTCTCCCTTCCCCCTTCCCCCCTCAGCCTCAAGGTACAACTCTTGACACATATTATTTCAAACGGAAAACTGACCCCACTTGAGGGGCCCCGAGTAGAGACCAAGTATACTGATTGTATGATATACGATATAGATAGAATAATAGTATGCTGTATACCTCCTCCCACCCACCCCCTCTTCCTTCCTCTCTGCTCCGTCCGTGCTTTCAAATGTGTTTAGAACAGGTTCATAAGGTATAATGTGCACCACCCTGTGGAAAAAGCAGCAACAAAATAATGTCCCTACAATCAAGGACTATCTGACTCAAATATGTGATTCACCTAATCTAATTGCAGTAACTAGAGTCATTGAAGAGACTTAAATGTATGGTACTGATTGGATTACTACCGACCCCCCCACCTCATTACTCCTTTCTCCCACCTACACCCCTTCCCCTCACAAGTGTTCACAAGTGTTATTGAAGTGAAACTTCTTTACCGGCACCTACAGGGTTTTGATGGGAAAAATCTCCTATATTGTCACGAAAAACCATGACGGAAGTGACATTACACTATTGCTGATCGGGCGTGTACGCGCATGCACATAACAACCTTCTAGGCTACACGGAGATTATAGGCAGCGCATGCGCAGAAGAGGAGGTTGTAGGCCGTGCATGCCTCGCCGCAAATGCGCAGAAGAGGTGGTTGTAGGCCGTGCATGCCTCGCCGCAAATGCGCAGAAGCCCATAATCATCTTCCCCTCAGCTTGCACTGTAACGGCGCTGCCGGTGACCGCTCGGCGCCACGTGCATGCGCAGGATCATAGAACTCGGCCACAACTTCCATGCTCAGGCGACTCTACCAGACCAAACCCTCTGCTGTCAGACACACACAGTCATAAGGAATTCACAGTTAGTATAAATAAAGGCGTACAAATAGCTTAAACATGGGCGGGCGGAACCCAGCTGCAGGGACCTAGCTCCCTCATAAAGAAATACATAGAGGAAGCCAAATATATAGACTATCCAATGTAAAGTTGCTAGGAGCCGGGCATGGAGGGTTACCCATGCAGAATGCATTTAACAAGGCAAACAAGACTAAAAAGGCACAATATTGGACAATTGTTATACAATACTGAAAAATTCTGGTCATCAATATATTTGAGCCCCCTAGTTACCAAGTCCCTTCTAGTCTAAAAGGATGGTGCTATTTTGTTTAATCACATAGCCATTGCCAACACATTCAATGAATATGTTGGGGCATGTGCTATTTTCTTATTATCAAAAAATAATTGTGACCATAATTCTGATGCCCAGATTGAGTGCACCCCCTATATCAGTTCCCACTCCCGAATGTGCTTACGAATTTAAATGTATCCCAGTGTCTTAAATTGAAATTGCACAGGAGCTCCTAACACTAAAGCTAAACAACCAATATGGGCCTGACCAATTGTAACCTAAGTTCCTATGTCCCAGCGCGCGTGATATTGCTACACTAATTCTCTTTAATCATCTGATGAAATTCCCCAGTGCATAGAAAACTCTTAGGGGCCTATTCTAGTAGCCGCCATAACCCACTTATCGGGGCCTTTTTGGCCAAAATGCCTACTGCTATTCAGAAAGCTTTGATATGTGGGCGATAAAGGCATGAATCACCATTTTTTGCTCTTGTCCAAACCACATTGCTAGGTGAGCGGCGATAAGCCACTTATCGGCAGGTTTTGAAACTCGTGCAATTCTAGTAGCCTCGATTAGCTCATCAAAGCTAATGGTGGCTCTAGAATGGCGAAAATCCTCACGCCAGGAAAGGTTGACGTGAGGCTGGGGAGACGCTGCTGAGAAGGCAGCAAGAGATGACTCTGATTTTTTATTTCCCCCTGCATTGGATTGATACCGGGTGTCTCCGGAGCTGATACCCATTTATATCAGCACCGGGCGCCCCGGCATGAATCCCATGCAATAAAAATGCATCTACAGGCAACTTCATAAACTTAGTGGCTGATCGCTAAGGCAATGAAGGGGTTAACTACCAGTGTCATGTTTATTGTGGGTAGTGGGGGTGGGTGAATGTGGTATTTGGTCCTTGGTGAGTGTTTAGGCCTTGCGGGGTGGGGTTGCGGGTGGAGTTAACCCCTTCATTACCTTTTGCGGTTACTACCGCTAAGGTAATGAAGGGGTTAACCCCTCCCGCTACCACCCGGTAGGTATAAACACCCACCACGGGCCAAATACCAACTTTGCCCATCCTCGATACCCACAATAAACATTCAAAAACACAACACGAATACCCATCTCCTCTACCCCCAACAACCCCCCAACACATACAGTACAGTATAGTAATGGGCAAAATTACTATTATCCAGGTATGGATAATAGCTCATTTGCCCATTCTAAAAGCAAACATTAGCCAGCCAGCATAAATAAAGTAAATAAAACTTCTACTTACCCCTGCCATAATGAAGGGCATCCTCGTCAGCATACTCCAGGTCCATGTCCTCCGTTGCCAGCAAGAGTACATGAAAAAATAAAATCGAATGGCCCCTAACCCCTTAATCACTGTAGCGATTAATAACCGCTATAGTAATTAAGGGGTTAACCCACCTTCCCCCGCTACCCACCTGGGAAGCCTATACCATGATAACAACGCTCGAAAAACTGACTGCGTAACTGACTGCGTAACCGGCCCCGCGATTTTTTTATGAAGGCTACTGAAATAGGCCCCTTAATGTAATTTCAGATTAAAATGTATTCTTTTTTAAATAATTGTTTCCATCTATGGACCAATTTTTATACTAACTATACTATCCAAAGGGAAAAATTAGTTAATTCTCAACAAAGCTCATTTGTTTAGTCAATTCCACTCTGGATTTCTATCAAATCACTCACAAGTAACAACCCTCTTAAAAATATCCAATGGGATCCAGTGTGGAAAGGAACATGGACAGTTGACTAGTGCAATATTCCTATATTGTTCAACGGCTGTGGTTCACAGTATCATGTAAAATAAGCTTCAGTGCTCTGTAATTGGGGGACATGCTCTATAAGAGGGCTCTTCAACCAGTTCCTCAAATGGGCCAGATCAGAAAACATTTAGGCGTAGAAGGGTCACAATAAAATGTTAGATACATTATAAACTTAAAAATGAAAATATTTCAACATTTGTCAAACATTTTGCACCATCTTCTCAGGTGACGAAGTATTTTGCAAAACACATGGAGATTTAGTGTTCATAGGTCCCTGTGGCACCATTATTATCTGGACTCGGAAACTACTGAGTATCGTATATTATCTGAGAGACAATTTTGCTGTTATTTGGGACACGGCTTAATATATTATTGCTTAGCCATTGTTTTGTTTATATATTGATTTATATCATGTCTTGTAGATTAAGATTGATTTTCCATATCTTCTCTCCTACTGTCTCTTTAGTACCCGGGTACTTTATATATCTCATCTGTGGATCTATTTTGGTTTCCCCTTATGAGTATACACACCTTGCTAATTACTTTCCATTAATGATGTATTATATTATGCATTGATTTGGCTTGTGCGCTCTGGCACTTTACATGTGTTTTTAAATGTTATTAGGAAACGTATGCACCGCTTATTTTAATAAATAAATTATGTTTGATCATTTTTTAATACGCCATTGAGTGCCCTCGTTGAAATATTTAATTTACCTAGTCTTCCGAGGTGTCCTTTTTCATTTGGAATTATTGCTTATATCTTTCGAGGAGCCCCGGCTGTGATATTTGTATTTGGTGTTTTGGAAACTTTTTTATTATAATTTGCTTGTTGTGCTTTCCAAACTTCTCTTGATTACACTATTCCCTGAGACAGATACCAATAAAAAGCTGAACTTTGCTGAAAAAATAATATATTGTTTTCATAAGCTACTTAAACAAATGTATACCAACGGTTTAAACATTTGCTTGCCACATGCTGTACTTGCAAAAGCCCTTGGTACTGAAGGGGCTACATTTGCTGCTGCTCTTAGGAACAGAGGTTAACGCCACATTCGACCTGGCAGATTTATTTGATGCACAGAGAAAGGAAAACTGCACCTGTTTTAGGTGCACATTCTGATACATCCCTTACATTGGCTATCTATGTTTTTTGATCAATGCTCCAGTTTGCGACACATGTATATTTGGCCACTGGTGTACTCGTGAATTATGCTGCTGTTGCTGCTGCCCAAGGGTATCAAACCAACCTTTAAACTTAACATTATCCTCCCACAACCTTCAGCCCCCTGGGGCAAGATCAATGTTCCAAGTAATTTCATAGTCACTTTGTGCTCAGCACTGACACAAGACACTCGGCAGACTCCTTCACTCCAAGGATGAAGCATGTCTTCCAAATGGAGGGCATCCTTCCAGAGAGACTCCCCCCTAATACCATATACCTCACTGTCTGCTAAGTATCAATATCAGTATCAGTTAGTTTATAGAGAAAAGTACTTGTGAGGTGGTGTCGTAGGAGACCGGACTATTACACAGGGATCGTAAGCACAAGAGAACAAGGAAGTTAAATAAACCAGGTTTATTTCGGCCAGAGCCAATAGGTAGCAACACACGTGCAAAAACACAGTTACAACTCACCAAAACAGGCAGGTTATGGCGGATTCCTTGCTCACTGGGTGCATGTTGCCATCAGAGCGAGCTTACCCAGGATGCCTCTACGAACCTTCCGTCTCAGGATATCCCATTTACTCTGGATCAACACCTCTTGGGTCACAATTCGTATTTCCAGTCAGTCTCTAGTCACTGAGACTAATCACAAACAATAATGGAACTCTGATCGGCATCAACTTACTTAGAACCCCAGCCTCCATCTGAAATCATGGAGAACTGGATGCCAACCAATAAGTGAAGAGATTGTCTTTGCTGAGCTAATCAGAGACGGAAGGCCTGGGGGCTGGTACAATGCTGTAGGATGGCTCCAACGGGTAAGGCCTCAGGATAGGGAAATATAACCTGACCAAAAGGGCACAAGCGGACGGGGCTAGGACCTAGGCATCACGCCCCAATTCAGCTTCAGACATCCAGCTGGGCGAAATGCCTCACTGCTGGGGAGAGGACAATGCTCTGGTCTTGGAGTGGCAGGAAGAAGCAAGCAAGCACAACTACGCAGCAGTGGAACTAATGTGATTCTGGTTCCTGTCTATCAGAAGATTACCAAGAGCCTATAGAGACCTTAATCAACTGCATCAAGCAGAGAATCCTGTGCTGACAGCGGAACCGTGGGTTTGGGGAAGGCCCCATATGTTTGTATTTTCCTCTAGATGTAAATCACTGTATGTGCACAGACCTAATTATTATGAGCTCCAACCTTAAAGATTTAGCTGGCCAGCAAGAACTTTTTTGACATAGGTTTGGGAGTGTCTAGTGTTTATAGATAGTTATTCTGACATTGTTCTACAGTACCTCATTGCTTTGCATTCTGTTGTGAACCAATCACCATTTAAAGCCTTTTTCCAAAAGGTTTTCTTTATAAAGACCGTTATTTTTGGTAAGCACCGTGTGTCTCTTTTTCTTGTACCGATAAGATACAAACAACCCCTTTAACTCTTCTAGCTGCGCTGCAGCAGGCCACACAGCGTTGGGCTACAGCCTCAGTGTAGCCAGGGTCCTCCCGATCCCCCCCGACTCCCGGTTCCTTTTCCCCTACATGTGTGCTGCTGCGGGGGCGAACGCGTCGCCGCGGGCTCTCGGTGGCAGCTGCGGCAGGACGCCACCATGTTTAATGTTGTCGTGCATGCGCAGAGCAGTTGCGGCGGCCATGTTGAAGTTTGGCACGGAGTTCGCGCCTGCGCAGGGCAATGCGCAGAGGTTGGCAAGGGAAGCGGTGGCCATTACAAGTGTTCAGGAGCCCTTGGAGGTTGCGCAGGCGCAGTTAAGAGTAGCGGTGGCCATTACAGCTTCGCACATGCGCAGTAGAGATCGCACACACGGCCCCCATAGCAAGGAGCTCTCCAAGGGACTACAACTCCCAGCAGCCCCAGGGGCTGGAGCACAGGTAGAAAAACAGAGACAAGTCTCCTAATCCAGTGCTCAAGGCAATATCAAGGTAGTAGGTCACGTCTTGGTAATAAATGCACATATGTTGTGGTCACCAGGTTAATGAATGTGAGTATGAGGCAGAATATGGTCATAAATGCTCAGAGTTGAGGGTATAACATGGTGCATAGTATCCTAAGGATGCAAAGAGTTGACTCTTTGACAAAGTGCATACCTTGCACGAAACGCATCAGAGGCTCCCTTCAAGGCTCTTGTTTTTTACCTGTATGTTGCTACACGTTCAATAAATTGTTTTTTGGATACGAAGACACAGCATCCGTCGCACTTCCTTCACTTGGAACGCAATTTTCATTGTTGAGACGCAGTGCACCGCCACTTCCCTTCCTACATTGGAAGGCACCCCTCCCTGCTGGAGCACAGGGGACTCATTAAAGCCAATAGCGCTCTAGGATTCCGTGCAGCAGGGAATAGATACATTGTTGTGTGCTGAGTCAGTTAGGAGTTGGAACTGGGAGTGAGACAGGGGAGGTTGTGTGTGCAGGGGTCAGGGACCCAGTGCACTAGGCTCGTAATACCCTAGGCCCTGAGACATTGTCGGAGTTCGTGGCTGCTGTAGGGACAGGCCATAGGATAGGGAACCTGCCCCATTAGTGCTGTCAATATAGTCAGGTGTATTCAAGTAAAGTCCGGGATACAGCTGTGTGCAACGTGGCCTGGCAAGTTTGGTCTGGGACCAGACCTCTTCAGGAAAGAGACTGTCATCATGGTGGGATCGTCCGGCGGGCCACTACCCACGCGGAAGCGGATTCATCGCAGGATCAGCGGATCCTTTGTGAAGTCTCATCATACTGGGTGTGGACACACCCGGCAGGTATAATCCTACAAGTGCACCAACTATAACATCTTCATCTTAGTGGACCATGCGGTTATATACTTGGGGTATTGTGGGATTGGGACTCATGTACATTGTAGTGGGTTACAGCCCTGCGAGGTGTGTGGGTAGTTGTGTCTGTAGTGGGTAGAGTGATAAGATATTATAGAGTCATAGAACTCCCTCCTACTGTCTCTGTACGTTCTCCCTAGCTACCAATTAGACTGTAAGCCCCTCGGAACAGGGACTCCTCTTCCTTAATGTTACTTTTATATCTGAAACACTTATTCCCATGATCTGTTATTTATATTATTTGTTATTTATATGATTACCACATTTATTACTACTGTGAAGCGCTATGTACATTAATGGCGCTATATAAATAAAAACATACAATACAATAGAGTTGATAGAGTGTTAATAGACATGTTCCAGTAAAGCCCTTTTCTATTTTACTCTGTGTCTGTGTTCATTGTAAGAGTGTCCTGTGATGGGCTGCTCCCACTCTGCTGGGATCTCTAATAGGTGGAGGCGCTGCACCACATAGTAGGAAGTGGTAAGAGTAATTCAACACGCCGCAGCCTACACTGGGGACTCAGCCTTAGGCCTCGGATGTAGTAGTAGTACGAGAAGTGATCCGTGGCCTGTAGGATTCCTATGACGTGAGTAACAGGGGCGTGGCAGTGACGCCACGTGAGCGGTTCGCACTCATAGGCTGAATTGTGCACGTGACCCGGCCGTCGCGCGACAAAATTAAAAAAAAAAATTGTCTTGCGAAAAATTAGCCACTCCGTCTTGTTCCACCGCGCGCATGGTTGCGCGCTCTATGGTCTCTCTCATTGAGGTATGGCCTTTTGTTTGCGTCGCGCGGACTATGGAGACGCCTTACAAGGCAAGTCTGTTACAATACATAAGAGTGTCAACAATCAAAGGAATTTACAATGTAAAATATTTTTTTCATTCAATTACTTTTTTCATAACCTTCTCTACAGGCTTATTCTCAGGATGCCATCATAGACACTTAAATACTTTATAGATTCATCATAATTACACACAACCCTTTAAAGTGCCAGAGGGCACAACATTGGAAATCAGACCATGGGGCCCTTCTGGAAGCGGTAGGGTGAAGATCTGAGAGTGAACAAGATAGAACTTTGTTCAATTAATTTATTTCTAATACTAAGGAACCTTGATCATAAATTAATTGGACAAGATCCAACTTATATCCTGTCACTTTGGATTTTATGGATATAACCAGACATTAAAAAAGTTATGGTGGGTAAAAAAAACAAGTAAAAAAACTCTCTACCGTATAGTGTACAGTAAATAAAAATATAACTTGTGATGCACTTCCACATCTCAGACAGGTCTGCAACCCTGTCTTTCCCCATCATCACTTAGCAAACACTGCGTCCACTGCAGCCAGGGATTCTGGGCAATGACATGCAAATGAGCACATGCACATTTTATGAAGCAACACTAGAGGTCACTCTAGAGATAAGTTGAAATCATTAAGAAAGACATGCAAAAAACAAACAAAACAAAAAAAAAAGACGTGCATAACTTGGAACAAAGGGCCTAGAAAGGTGAAAGAGCAATGTACTTAATAACATTGCTGTTTCCCTGCACATGGGCAAGTGGCAACAACTGACACATTATGCTCCAGTGGTTAGAGACACCGGCAGCTCTAGAACATTTACGTCTTACATCTTGTTTCTTAACACTCCTGAACTTCAATAAAGCACCTAACTTTGACAGCTAATATGCCACAGCTAAAATCTTGACCACTATCAGGACCTTGGAGTAAAAAGTGCTTAACGTTGACCATCACAGATTTACAAACTTATCCAGGATAACCGACCAGGGAAAAAATAAAAAAAAAGTGCTTAGTGCAAACAATAATATTTGTAATCATTACCTTTTTTATTTTGTGTCCTGATTGCTTGCATCACTGTGAAATATTCCATTCATTGTTTTTGTATGTTTTGTTTTTAAAGAGGTGCGCCAGAGGGGGGGGGGGGGGGAAGGGTGCGGGGGGAAGATATATGACAAATATTTTGAAAATGACAACCCTTCTTACTTATTTGATTTGTAAATTACTTCAACTTTGGAATGGATGCAGTACTTTCCCTGAGCTCCAAACTGGTATCCAACTAAAGCAATATGCGACAGCTACCTGCTGTGTTGTTTGGAAATGACTGTTGTGTGTGAATTATAAATACGTTGACCAGATTTTCAAAAACACACATTGTCGGATTTTTAAAAAAATGGCACCCTTAGGCACTTACCTGGTGTTGCCGCATCCTCCAGTGCTGTGTCATCCCGTTGGCATGGCAACACGACACCATGTGACGATCGGCACTAGCCGGCCTCTCGTGCGCATGCGCGATCAGCACTTGCTGGCCGGCAAGGGTCGATCACGCATGCGTGGCGTGCAAGTGACGATTGCGCATGCCGCCCCCAAATTAGGCCTCCCGGGCCTAATGGGGAATCAGTGGGGACACATTAGGAAATGAAGTGTAAAAAAATGAAATCACTTAAAGAAAACTACTATAATGGTATTTGTCTGATAGCGTCCCCATTTATGCTGAATTATTGAGCTATTTCAGTTTCCTACTACAACACAAACCCTCGCGTGTAGCAAAATGACGGTTCGGTTTATATTAATAAATTGTTTTATTAGCGTTTACCAATATATTTAAAATGTTTATTCTTTGATATGTTCGATTACATAAAAACATGTTATGTCTATTTTTACGGTTTTAAGCATTGTAAGTGAGTCCAAACAGGGTAAAGCTAAAAACTGGGAAATTTGAACGAATTTGAGAAAACTGTCGGGATGCTGAAAAGGTTTAATGAGAATCAGGGACTGTCCCGGCTAAACCGGGTCGTATGGTAACGGTTATGAAACATTCATGTAAAAAAAGTTAATATTGAGGCCATTGAGTTATTTTGCTTTATTGCAATAATGCAATATATTTTACAAGTGAGATTAAATCATAATAGTATGATATAGTTGATCCTTTTTAATGATGGAAAATATTGTAATGAATAAACCAAACCAGTTATAAATCTTATCAGGGACATACTTGGACATACTTTGCCAGCAATAAAATAAAAACGTTTTTATAGTTGTAACGGGTATTCCCCCACCCAAGAGCATATGGTATGTGTGTGCGGGGAACCTAATGTTACCAGGTGTGGTGCTTTACCTGTTACCACAGGGGGCCTAAGCCTCCGCCACTGGGAGCCTGGGGCACGTATAACAATAGGAGTAACCTCGTACTCGGTGCAGCGCCTCCACATGCGATGGCTCCCACCAGAGGGGGAGTGATCCTCGCAGGACAATTTATATATATCTCACACACACAGCATGTAAAACAACCAATAACTTTACTGTAGCAACCGTACTTATGCATATATGTTTCAACAGGTGTCCCTCTCTAGAGGAGACACTAACTACTGCGTCTCGCAGGACGCTACCCCCTTTCACCGGGTGATCCCACCCCGTGTCCAGTAACCCCACACAATATGTCCTCCACCCGCAAGTGAGATAATTATATGTGTGACTGCGCAGCCACAGTATGTCTTGTATGAATAGATGGTAGAGTTGGTGCACTTGAAGATTACCTGCCGAGCACTCTAGTGCCCGGGCCTGCCAAGGAGCTTCACAAAGGATCCGATGACCGCTGACCACAGGAACTACCGTCCGGGGCGATCCCACCCGGGTGGCTGCTGCAGCGACAGCGAAGGTCTGAGCCCAGACCTCTGGATGGAAGCGCAGCGTCCGCTGTGTCCCTAACTGACTCTGGATAATAATAAGGGGCAGGGTCCCTAACCTGGGGCCTGTCCCTGAACAACACAACACTACTGGTGACTCAGGGCTATCTGGGGCCTAGGGGGCTGCTGGCCTAGTGCAGGGAGTCACTGACTCCTGCACCCTAACTCCTTCCCCTAGTTGCTCCGGTCACCAACTGCCTAACGTGCTCAAAGCCCGCGAAATGTATCTCTTCTCCTCTGCAGGGAGATGCTGTCGCCCTATTGGCTCCCTGGGGTCATGTGGGCGCTCCTAGGCTCATGGGATATGTAGCCCCTTCCAAGAGCCCTGTTCCTATTGGTCCGGGTTGCCACGCTATCACTGCGCATGCGCGACCTGTCTGTGGGCCTCCCGGCGCTTCTGTCTCCTGCGCATGAGCAACGCACCTTGCAATGGCGGCGCCCTGCACCGCGAGCCGCCGGGACCTCCACAACGCGACCGCGGCCCTAGCAACGGCCCACGCGCGTCCCCGGCAACTGACCGCATCCCTAGGAGAGGCGCGCTATGCTCGCGCACATCCCCACACTTCACCCCGAGCGGCTGCTGTGAGTAACCGGAGGGGGGGGGGGTTCCCGCTGTGCAGAGGGGACCTGGCTACATAGTGTAACGGTGTCTCCCCCACCCGATGGGAGATTCTGCCATTACAGCATGTGTGCATGCTACCTGTTGGTAAGCAGGAGGGCTGAGTCGTCCGCCGATGTTTGTGGGGACACAGGACAATCTTCTGGGGTACATACCTGACATAGATCTCTAGCAGTGCAGCGCCTCCAGATGTATGGAGGCGATCTCCTACAATAGAAACAATCCCTCTCCTTTCCCAGAAAGATCACACACTAGGCAGGAGGTATAATAACTGGAACGGTTTATTCTGTTCAGCTTAATGCAGTCACAGCAGGCCTCTGCCCTATGCAGTCTCTGGTGTTGTATCCATCTGTAGGGTGGTCCCTGGACCTGCACTACGGGTTAAGGGCCCCCGCCGCAGTCCTTGCTCTTCCCTGATTCTCTATCAGGATCAGGGGAAAGGCGCACACACACTCTCCCCCAAGGGGAAGAGGAACAGGGAAAGACAGTATTCAGGCAACCTGTGTGTGACCTGCCTCTCTCAAGTTGGGAGAGGCACTCACTAAATTTGGGGGCAATCCCCTTAAGTACAGCAAGAAGGACACCAGGTCTGACTCAGGATTGAGTGAACCCATCCCCCCTGTCACTCAAGGGTACTGCTGGGAGTGGGGAACACCCATGATAAGTACTAGCAGGCCTGCTCTTATCAGGTCTTACTGCCAGTGAGGGCAGACTGGTAGCCAAGAACCAGTCCTGGCTACAATAGCAATCAGTGTCACACAGAAATCAAAGTCACACACGGTGTTTCAGTTTCAATCTTAATTTGTAAAAAGGTCTTGTTACTATGTGAATTTTATTTATCATTGATTTGAGGGGCAGAATCCAAGAAGGCCTAGATCCCTATTAACCATAGCTCCTCTCCCTATTCCTAGTACTATCACTGAAGTATTTTTTTTTAGAGGAAACAGGGGGGGGGGGGGGGAGAGGGAAGTGGTGGAAATACCCAACATGCTGTTTTCTGTCCTGTTGTCTCTGTACCATAAACTAGTAATTATGGTACAGTTTTAATTCCTATTACTCCTATGAAAGAAAATGACAATTGTTTCATGCCAACAATAAATTCATAGAAACAAATCTAACTGGGATACAAGATGAAAAGGTAGAAATCCCTGCAGAAGGTGCAAAAACTGGTTGTAACCCCAATAAAGTGTAATCTTGTATCTGGATCTGAGGATCGTTGCTTTTAATTATGAGTTTGCTTGGCAAGGTTTGTGACGGATGGGGCAATGCAGCTCTTACAAGGAAGGTTAAGCCCAGATATTTCCCTGATCCGTCTGGATGCATGTACAGGATTTCCCTGTATTGTAGATCCATACTTCTGTGGCTAATCGGGCCAAAAACCTGTATAGTAATGTGTGTGTGTAAAAGGAAACTTATCAAAATGTGGCGCTCTAAATTATCAGTTAATACACAGTGATACTGGTGCAAAATATATGCGAAAAAGTATATATATATATATAAACAGTGATACTTATACAAATCAATGGTAAGATGCAGCTGTGACCCGGTAGAGGTTGCTCGGTCAATCCTCGTGATATGGAGTATGAAGAAATGTCCGGGAAGCGCAATATGTGAAAAGAAATACAAGTCGTGATAGTGCAATATTGTTAAGATTAAGATCTGGATTTAATATCTTGGCTCAATAGTTAATACTCACAAACGTGAGAGAGTATAAGGCACATAAAGGTATCTTTTAGATGCTGCTCACTCGGTGGACAGGAGATGCAGAACTCAATGTTCCCCCAGATATGTGGACTCCCAAGGACCTTAATAAAAGATACAACTGGACATAGTGCAGACCGTCTGTGCAATTTATAATGGATAAGTGAAAAAGGGAGTTACACTCACATGGTATCAGTTAAAAACAAGCATTTAGATCTCTCTGGATCTCGCTGGCCAGATGGATGATGTCTCCTCTTCCCCTCTCTCGTGGCGTGCGTTCCAGCGGTGCGTTCCACTCAACCGGAAATGATGTCATCCGCTACGTCCACTTCCTGGTGTTTCGGCCGGCACTGAAGAAAAACGTCACTCTACGCGTTTCACCACATAGGTTTCATCAGGAGTGACGTTTCAGTGGATGGGGGCGGTGTATATACCCTAATTCTGGGTCTCATTAGTCAGAAAAACACCTGATACTACTTTAACTCATAGTATGCATCTGTGGCTATAATGAGCTATACAAAATGCTATCTCTCTATTGCACACATATGAAATTTATAAGTTAACTCATATATGTTGTGCAAATAACATTTTGGTATACAGTTCTTAAAAATACAAATCATTTATACAATCGTTTTAAAATACATCAGGTTTGTTAAAAATATATTTGGTTAAAAATATATATATACTATTTAATCTTCAGTGCAAATATTAACAATAAAAAATGTATAAACTTTGAATATAAAATACACTGCATAAAAACACTTTAAAATAGTTAAAAACAGGTATTACAAAGAAATTATCTCTAAACTGGAGGTATATATGTGGAAAGTGCTGGGCAAGAGGCATATTTCTAAAAATGAAAAGATAAAATGTTAGTGCATTATAAAATCACAGGAAAGGTTTAAGATCAAATTCTAAATTCAAACCGGATGGAGATATAGTTTTTAGTTCGAACATCCAGAAGGATTCCCTTTTAATCAATGCTTTATTTCTGTTTCCTCCTCTCCAATGGGGCATAACTTGTTCGATTGCTTTAAATTTTAACCCCTTGGGGTCCGCATTATGTACCATCAAGAAGTGGTTTGGAACACTATGTGTGGTCATTTTTCGTTTAATATTTCCTATATGTTCCAAAATGCGTGTTTTTAGGGGTCTTATAGTTTTCCCTATATACTGTAGACCACAATCACATTCAATCATTACATTGTGTGTAACCATTTAATATACGGTAAAATGCTATGTTGCACCATAAAAATGTGATTGTGCACCATATAAAGCCTGGCCAAGGTCTCCGGACATGCGGGGCTGGTAAAACCCTTTGTCCCGAGAACTGGCTGGTGCTGGAGGGGGAGGAGAGGTGCAGGGAACAAAGTGAGAGTGGCCAGGGATGGACATTGGGTCAGGGGGTCATCCTTAAAAAGCAGAGCATTTGGCCATTTCCCCAGACATCCAACAGGGGAATATCCTGCCAGTCAGGGAAGCTGTTTTCGAGTGCATGCTGGGTAAGCGCTGCTCCGATTGGCCCATTGTATTTCCCCCCCGGCCCCTTAAAGCTACAGTTCAAGCAATATCCTACATGTCTATTTATTTTAAATAAATCAGTTCTGTACTATGAGAAATACTTGTAGCATTAAAAAAAAAAATAATAATAATAATTTCTAAAGACATTTTAAAAAGTATTATAATGTAACAAGCATGTTTTGTTTCTATAGCAACCATTTACAAAGTCACATCCCCTTCCGAAACAGGCTCTGACACACCCCTTTTTGAGACCTGCCCTCACTCTTGCAGTGAACCAATTGTATCTAGTGACTGTCTGGTCAAATGATCTTCCCCACAGAACTTTGCATCTTGGGTCCTCTTCTGCTGCACTGACTGCCATTTAGTGAAACCCTGAGCCAGATCTTCACCGATTGATCACAGGAGAATGGATCAATCAGCAACTTAGCTAATCACTCGCCAGTTTGCAGATTGTATTGATGCACATTTTTTTTTTAAACGGTAGCTTGAACTGCTGCTTTAACTTGCCTTTGTCCTGCCTCTAGCCCTGATTGGCCAATATAGGCAAGCCCTTGTGTTCTGATTGGTTCCTGTGGAGCATCCAAACTGCGATTGGTTCCAGCCCCGTAAACCATGCTTTTTCTATGGAGACGGGGGAAACTATGAAAGGGAGAGCCAATATGGGCTCCACAGCCTTAATCAGAGCTGGTGGGCAGGAGGACTAAGGGGTGAGCTCTGAGGCTGTGCCAGAGACACCTGAAACCGAGGTGTGAGATTTGAAAGTGTTTGGCTGGAACTTGCATGCAGTGCTGCCTGGAGACTTAGGACCATAACAGGAATGGAAGCTGCACCGGGTAAGCCATTGCAGTGGCACCAACACCTAGGATTACTAGGATCCCACATGTATCCCCTATTTTGAGTTAGTATAGCTCTGTTAAGTGATATTGTGGTGGGTCTGCTGGCTCCGATCAGAAGAAATGCATTTAATTTGATCTCTGTGTCCTTTCTGGTGCTTGATACCTGTGAATCGTTCTGGTCTCCCATGACAAGGTTATATTTCCTTCAATGTTGGTGATGCCCTAAAGTTGCAATCCCTTGTAATGGTGTTCCTTAAACAAATACATCATTATAATTATTCATTACAATTCATCATAAGATTAGTGAAAGCAAACATGTTAGAGTTTTTGAACATAAAACAATGTTCCCACCACTCATAAATGACAAATAAAAAAAGCAGTAAGCCAAATAAATTTAATAAAGAAAAGAACACAAAGCCCCAAGGGGTGTAGGTCAAAAACAGTGTATGTTATATGTGACAAGGGAGAAACGGAGAGGGGAAGGGTAGGAAAGGGAAACCTCAATGATGGGGTAGAAGGGTAAGGATAGGAGAGGAGGAGGGGGGCGCAAGGAAAGGGGGGGGGAGTGCAAACAAAATGGTGATGGAGGGGAAGGGGGGGCAATGTTTTGGGTTAAGACCCCTTCTTCAGGCATGTTCCCAAAGGGCAAAAAGGATGTCCAATGGTACTTCCCTTTAACCCTGTTAAAAACTCCCTACGTAATAGTGAAAAAACGTAAATAATGTCAATCTAAAAAGGCGAACTAAATGAGTCTAGCAACTCAAAAAGAATACTGAGCGATTTAAGGCTCCCGAACCACGCTCAGTGTAAGCCTCACTCAGTAAAAGGATGAGCTCCAAAAATCCTGGGTAGAACTCCTTACAATATCCTTAGCAGATACCTTCTCCCACTTCATTGAGGTTTCCCTTTCCTACCCTACCCCCTCCCTTGTTTTCTCCCTTGTCACATACTGTATAAACGTACATTGTTTTTGGCCTACACCCCTTGGTGGTTTGTGTTTTTATAAAAAAATTATTTGGCTTCCTCCTTTTTCTATTTGTCATTTATGAGTGTTGGGAACATTGTTTAGTGTTTATTGATTGTGTGGAGGAAATAGGATTCCTCCTTGTTCCAAATTGCACCATTTATTATCTAATATTAGCCACTTTGAGTGCTGTCTATTTTTTGTTTTGTTACATTTGGGTGTTTTTGGTTTCTTTGGAAATTAAAATATATTATTTTCCTCAGAGTCAAGCACTGCCTCCGTCCCACACCGTTTCTGTTCAGAGTATATATATTATATCTATATCTATTATATTAGTTTTTTATCTGTGCCAACTCCTGGCCAGCACATTGTTATAACATACAAAACAGAGCAGCAAGGATTAATTAAACCCTTCCAGCCATGTCTCACCTTTTACAAAAACATTATACAATTATTTAAAAATACTTGTAGGTGTGAGATTTTTGTTAAAAAGGTGTCAACTACAATTACTCCTTGAACATGTCACCGCCATTTTTTAATTTGGCTCTTTGAAATCTCTGCAGCTTTAAGCACAGATAAAAAGGTTCCAAAATTTCATTAATCTGAATCAACATTTTATATTCAAAGGTGCACTGAATTTCTGCTTACATTTGGTCTCATAAACAGTGGAATGTTTGTATAGCGCTATCTGATAACTCCGCAATAAAACTCGACTAACTCTTGGCATCCTCGTAAACTACATTGTAGATAAATGAACAGTACTCAACCTCCCACCAACAGCTACTTCACTCAGTAATTTACCAGGCGTCCAAAGCTCAGGATGATGTAAAGAAGTCATCGTGTTGGCCACCGTCATCACCACCCGTCACCCTGTTCAATTTCAGCAATTAAATGAATAGTGTTTTATTAAAAACAGTCACTATGTTTGTTTTATCTTTCTATTTTATGTTGTTAGAAACCGCAAGAAAAGCAAAGGCATGCCTCCCAATTATCCCAACAGCCTATAAATGTTCTAATAATATTAATATTGTTCTTAAATACACACAAATCAATTTTGACAGAAAATTAGGACACAAGTCCAAGACCTGCCGATCAGTGTTTTTCAACTGGGGTTCCTAGGAGCCCTTGGGTTCACGGAGATGTTCAGGTCATTGGAAAAATTGCTATTAGAGACTGTTGGGGTTCCTTACAATGCATCTGACCTCAGACACGTTATTAGTAGGGTTGCCAGGTGTCCGGTTTTGAACGGACAGCCCGATATTTTGTACCTCTGTCACGTATAAAATGAGGTAGTACCGGACATGTATGTGTCCGGTATTATCTCTCCCTGAACAAGCGGCGCCGGGGCAAGCATCCCGGCGGCTGCTGGGGGCCGACGGCCGGTCAGAGTAGTTACCGGCGGGCCCGTCTCTCGCCTACCCGCAGGATTCTCATAAACTGTCTGTCCCACGCCGAGGCCCCTGAGGCTGACGTGTGCCGGAAGTCAGCTTGTCTCATCTTGCCGACGTCACAGAGATAGGGCGTGCGTCAGCATCAGACACTTCGGCATGGGACAGATAGTGAGGGAGAAGCCTACAGGTAGAGGAGAGCCAGGCCTGGAGGTAACTATTCTGACCGGCCGCCACCATCGCCACCCTCCCCCCACCGGCCCCCTCCAGCAACCACCCACCGGCCCTCACCAGCAGCCACTCACCGCCCCCCGCCAGCAGCCACCCACTGGCCCCCTCCCGCAGCCACCCACCGGCCCCCGCCAGCAGCCACCCGCTGGCCCCCTCCCGCAGCCACCCACCGCCCCCCCCCCGATCTGAGACCATCCTCAAGGTAAGTCTGAATTTTATATGTATTGTGGGGTGGGGGAGAGGGGGGGAGAAGTGTATTTTTATTTGTATTGGCGGGGTGGGTGTATTTTTTATTATGTATAGGGGGGGGGGTCACATCTTTTACCATTGGGTCAAGTATTTTTGGAGAAGCCACCTGGCAACCCTAGTTATTAGTGAGGGTTGAGGTAATGCAGAATTTCACATTATAATTATAGAGTTCCAAAATAAGTTAAAGAAACAATGTTGTAGATCTTGCAATTTAATCTTAGTGTGTGAGGTACAGGGATATAAAGTAACTAACACCAGATCACAAGGAGGCGACACTTGGATTCAGACCCAATTGCCTTGGTACAAAAGCAGTGACATTACCACTTACAGTACTTGTACAATAACAATCCTGTTTTTTAAATCTGGTCTTTTTCCAGGTTACATCTCGTACTTTGAATGATTTTATGAAAAAACATGCATTGCTTGTCAAACCAGAAATGACCTCTATCCTGTATTTTGTATTACTCACATCCACGAAATCAGGTCAAACAGACTGCTCACTGTGCTGTGGGTCACGTGTCACGATGACCTACATGAAGTACAGCTAGAAGGAAAGAACTAGAGATATGGAATCAAACATAGAACAGGGCACTATTTCTACATGAGAGCCTCCCAACAGGAAGACGATCAAGAGTAAATAAGCTCAGTACACCTCACACCACAATGCTGTACAAAGTGTGAGACACACACACAAGAAACAGAAAATGTGATGAGGAAGAAAAGTCAGAACAAGATAGAAAATAATTGTGATGGGAGAAAAAAAATTGTGTAGGCCGAGCACGCGCATTTTAAGTGAAACTTCTTTGTCTTTTGTCACTGTTATGTCACAGAAATTGTATTTGTGTTGGCGATGTTTTTAATTAAAAATCAAAATACAATTTCATTGACAAAACGCTAAGAAATTTGACTTAAAAACGCACGTGCTCAGCACCCCCCCATTAGCTATTTCCACTAACTGTGAGTGTGTGTGACGTGACAATGTGGGTGTGACATGGTGTGTGTGTGTGTGAGACAGTGTGTGTTACACAGAATGTGTGTGTGATCTCGGCTCAGTGTCCTCTTTTTCTCTAGTGCTGCGGCTCCTGCCCAAGCGCGATGTGCTGACGAGGTCCAGAGGCCTCTGCACATGCGCGCCGGAGACCGGACGAGAATTCTTCTGCGCATGCGCAAAGGCCCGAGGACACTTCTGCACTGTGCACATAAGCTTGATCGTGGCATCTGCAAGCCGACATACCTGCACACGCGCAAAGGCCCGGGGATCCTTCTGGGTTGTGTTCTGCGCATGCGCCGAATGCCAGCTACTGCGCTTGTGCTAGTTGCCGTGGATGACTGTGCGCATGTGCATACTGTTGGTGAGGTAAGTGTTGTGAGGGCTGCTTCTGTGCATGTGCGGTCCGACGGCCTTATATGCCAGCAGTCACATCCATAACCTACTTCTGTCTCATGAAAAAGAGAATTGGTGTCTGCAAAGAAGTTTCACTTCACAAATCCCTGAAGGCTCTAACAAAAATAGTTTTGTACTCCCAGTTATGAATATCAATGAACAACAGCCTAGAACTATCATACATTTCCAGTTTTGCCCTGATATAAGGCAACTTTTCCCCCCCAATAAAGTTAAGTTGAAAAGTACATACACACCTTGGGGGACTGAAGCAGCCATGTTGATTGTGGCAGGAAGTTCAAATCGAGAGACAGACACAGACAGTGTGTGTGTGTGTAAACCTTATTCTTTCCAGCTACTACTGAAATGAGGGTCGTCTTATATTCAGGGTCCTCATATAATCGGGCAAATACGGTATTTTGTACTATCTATGTTAAATCAGTCACATATTAAGTCATGAAGTAAAAAAAAAAAAAAGTATATATATATATATATACCCCGTTATAGCACGATCTGCTTATAACGCGGTGTGAGCGTGGCTCCCGTTTTTAAAAGCTAAGCTTTTTTTTCTTCTCAGAGCTTTATTGCTAACGGACAGACAGACGGACTGTCCCCTGAGCAATAAGAACCTCTTCCTGCTCTGTCACTACTTTCCTCTCTCCTGCTTCAGAGGATCCTTGCCCTTTGCTTGCAGTGTGAGGAAGGATGAAGCTGGCTGCCTCCCTCTCATTCCTCCTGGTCTTCCTGCTCCCGAGGGGATTTGCAGACTGCCCATCCCGCTGCGATGTATCCAGGTGCCCGAGCCCCAGTGGTTATGTCCCGGACCACTGCAACTGCTGCCTCATCTGCGCTGTCACCGTCGGATCAACAAGGACAGTCAGGTCCCACGACGTGGGGCCTCCAATAATCCCCTCACTCCTTACGCATCCGATCCACCTTGTGAAGTACGAGCTCCAGTTGGAGGGTCTCATACAATGTCTATAGGGCCCTGGCCTGGTCCCTGACTGCAGGGCACTGCGTGGCCGTCCGCTCACCAGTGTGACTACAATGGAGCTAATGGGGAAATCTATCTAGGCCTTACCTAAAATACACAAACTAGAGGGGGACTCATGGCTTAGCTGGGGCCTAAGGGCAATACTAGGTCTAGTCCAGGGAAGCACAGCTCCTTGGACACTACCTGCTCCATTGTCCTCCTTCTTCCGACTGGCACAAACAAAGCCAGCACTCCAAACACATATCCTGCTTCTTGAGCCTTATTGGCTCTAACTGCCCATGTGGTGCCTACCCTAAAGGAGCCTGGGACTTGTAGTCCCGTGCGGCTCTTGCAGAACCATCTAACATGGCCGCCGCTCTCTGCGCATCTCCTGCATCGCGCATATGCAACATCCAAGATGCCACCGCCTGCATCGGAGCGGTCCCCGATCGCGGCACAGCAGCTCAGAACCACCCAGCTACCCGCCAATCCCTGCACCGGAGGTAAGAAGGAGCTCGGTTACACATTAAGTTATGTTACATATTCCCCACATGACATTGGGTACTAATTGAGTTTAGCTCCTCAGTACAATAGGAGAGGAAACTCTTCTACACGGACCTGGTATAGAAGTCCCTCCCACTAGCTGCAGAACAGTCTTTTTCCGGTCCTATTGTAGCAGTAGGTTTTTATTTTATTAAATTGGGACTCCCCAGGACTGTGTTAGTGCAGATCAATCCAGGAGGGTTCGTCAGCCTCTCTCCCCCTTAAGCTCTAGCAGAAGCACCATCTAGAATGGCCAGCCAGAGGCGCTGTGACCAGGCAGAATCCCTACAGGATGCATGCAGTTTGGAGCGCATGGCCGAGGAAAGCCACATGGATCCCTCTGTGTGCAGAAGGTAGAGAAACAAGGAGCATGGATGCTCCCACGCATCGTCTCTTAAAGAGGCATGATGCTTTGATGTCACGTGACATCGCCATGCAGATCCAGCCATAGTATATAGAGGGGCAATAACAACCAATGGTGCCTGATCTTCCTGAAGGATTTTTGAGGACTCAGGAGACTGCTATTTCTCATAAAATGAGTATGAACGTTGGATCAGGCAAGGGGTCACTGCCCAAAACTTCTTGGTAAGTTCCTAGATAGGAAAACAATTGTGGTACAAAACAGTGACTAATAATGGAGTGAAGTGAAGATTTTTTTGGATATGTTGTATTTTTGATTCAGTCCTGTACCTCAGGGTTCAGTCGGAAGAAATGCTGTCCAAAACAGCCATGGACTCCTTCTGCATAAGAAAAAGGTGGCTAAGAAAACCCGAATGTGTGGTTTGCAATAAGTCAACCCTCGAAGCAAAAAAGTTATGCGAAGATTGTTTAAAGTCTGTGGCCATGGAGCCCAATGATCAGATGTCTACTTTCCTATCTTCTATGAAGGATACTGTTTCTCACACTTTTGATTCAGCGGTGTTACAGGAAACTAAACAGACACAGAAGAGATCAAGGTCCCAAACAAGCCCGTATAGGAGAGAAGCATCTTCGTCTGAGGGATCTAATGTACTACAGCAGTACTCAGAAGGGGAGTACTGGGATTCATCTGATCATGATGTATTCAAAGTCTTAGTTTAATTTGGATCTAGTCGTTCCAATGATTAAAGTGATGCAAGATGTTCTGGAGCTGGAGGATCCAGTGGATGAGTGTCTAAAAAAGGTTAAACTTCTCCGCAGCTCTTAAGAGTCAAGAAATGTTCCATTACACTTAGTTATAAAGGAAATTATAAAGGCTGAGTGGAATCATTCGGTTAAAAAAATAATTGGTAACCCTAAAAATGTTTTTTTTTTTTTTAAATAAAATGTACCCCTTCTCCAAAGAAGTAATGAATTGGTAGAACCCCAGAATCCGGATGCTGCAATCATTTGCATTGCAAGAAAGACCACATTACTAGTGGATGATGCAGTGTCATTTCACGGCACAATGGATCGAAGGATGGAGAGGGTCCTGCAGAAGTCCTTTTTGGCAGAGGTGGTAGCAACAACTTCACTTTCCAGAGCTATGCGAATAAGGCTAGCCAATGTGGAAGAGGCTTTGGAAAGTGGTTTCAAGAGAGCCTCAATTCTGTCGGCCTTATCAGAAATCAAGTTAGTGATTAAATATCTGGACGTAGTGCCCCTGTCAGCAAGAAACATGGTCCGGTCTGTGGCAGCGAGAAGGGCACGGTGGCTGAAACATTGGGTAGCAGATTATACTTCCAAGAACACCTTTTTGATCTCTTCACTTTGAAAGTGAATTTTTGTTTGGGAGAAAACCATAATAGCTAAAGTATCTGGAAAATAATGCATTTCTTCCTCAGGAAAGAAATGATTTTTTTATGCCCTAGCAAGACATAATGCCTTACAGAGAAGCGAAGTCCTACCGGCCGGTAATTTTGCATGAAATGAGGTAAGCCCTGCAGTGTGCGGTTGGAGGAGGACTAGCTTAGTTCGCTACTGTATGATATCACGTCTGTAGGGGGGGGGGGAATCTACGGGGAGAGTAGGAAGTGCAGATTAACCCAGGGTTGTAGAAGATAGCTGGAGCAGGAATTCAGATCCTCAGAGCAGTGGTCTATAGAGAGTCCAGAGGGGAACAGGTAGAATGGTAGACAGATGAACGACTGTCAGGACAGGTGGCAAGCAGGCGAATAGTCAGATGGACCAATGAACAGGACAGGAGCAAGCAGCAGCGTGAATCTAAAGTGAGTGCAGGAGCAAGCAGCATAGAGGATCTAAAGGCAGGGCAGAAGAACACAGCAGAGTGGATCCAAAGTAGGTGCGCTATGGGTTGGGGGGGGGGGGGGGGGGGATGGATAGATGCTCCTATCATTTGTCCTGGGCCCCATGACTTCTGTTGGCAGCCCGGGCTCTAATATATTTAATACACTTGTTAAAATGTGTTATTTATCCAGTAAGACTCGCCTACTACACAAAGCTTTTTTTTTTGTTGCATTATTTCCCATTTTTGCAATTATTGATCTTTGATGACCAAGACATTGTGAGTTGCCCGGCTGTTCAGAAGTCCTACTTTTTAGTTGTCCAATATCTCTTTGCACGCTTTCCAGCATTTTTATCATCTCTTGGCAGCGCTGAAACATGAGAATGAGAACATAAAAAACAAACTATTCTGGAGAAATGTACGAGTTGTCCACCATACTTGATGTCAAATCGATTCATGGGGGAAGATTTTCTGAAGTGTGAAAGTCATATTTGCTCATTGGTGGCTATTGTTAAAAGTGGTCTTGAAAAGATGTGTTTTTGGAAACATTGTAAATTGAGACCATGAAGTTTCTCCAACTTCCGCTTTTCAGTTGTTAAAAAGGTCCAATCCCATAAATAATTTAATAGTCTAGCTGGCCTCCCGAAACAAATCTAACCATGGTAATAGCGAAGGTTTGGCCATTGAATTTTTTTGGGAATGAGTTACAGGTTGAATTTCTTAGGGGCCTCTGAATGGGGAAGCGTTTCTCAATCTGGCAAAAGGAAGTAACCAGAGGAAATCTAACTCCTTCCATGTCTCAGCTCACCAGGTTTACAAAGCAACTTGAACAAAATATTTACAGTAATACCTGTGTGCGTCAGATTTGGGATGTATCCTCTTAAATATGTCACTGGTAATAGAACACCTGGGAGGAATTGTGGATTTAAGTGGCACTCCACCCTCTCTTAAGTGGCACTCTCACAAGTAATGTTTGCTATTATCGGGTGGGTAAACCAAGATAAATAATAACCTTGTTCCTGTGACTAAAAAAACATAATGTGGTTTTAACTCACATTTATCACAGACAGTAGTTTATGTTGGTGACATGCAGGACTGCACCGTACAGTTCTACACTGAGCAAGGAAACCCTAAATAATGAAACAATTTTTAAAGAGGGGGATAAGAATGTGTAAGCTTTATCTCCAGATCTTTAAAGCTGTACTCACTCTCCTACTCTAGTTTTTTCCCCCCCTTCAGCAACATTAAAGGATCCTTTAACATTTAAATTTACACACCTATTCTCTCCAGTTTTCCTGCCTCTCTAATCTCTACAACATAATCAATACAAAATGGATATAAAACTATTTCTCTGACATCGGTCTGCTTCCACAAATCTATTTTCTGGCCTCACATTGAATTTCACATTACCTATACAATTATCCTCACCTCTCGTCAAGGTCATCTCCGTCCTTCTTGACATCTCTCAGGTAGCGCTCCCTAGCTCTGAAACTCACTTTACAATGAAGCATTTACATAACACTGGACAAAGCAGCCTACTACTGCAGGGGTGGCCAATTCAAGGGCCACCGTTAGGTTAAGGATATCCCTGCATCAGCAAAGGTAGCCATCTCAGCCTGAGCCACTGATTGAGCTACAGGTGTTGAAGGAAGGGATATCTTTAAAACCTGATCTGTTGGTGACCCTTGAGGGCGAGAGTTGGCCACTCCTGTACACACACCCTCTTGCCCAGACATTTCCATGGTCTTGTACCTCTCGGCATACCTGTTAGATCATACACTTATTTGTCCGTGTATTAGGTCTTATATAATATAGAAAATGTTGAAGCCAAGTAACTAAAAATGCAATATCACTGTGCACAAAATTTGCACTGCTTAGAAAACATTACAATTACTCATTTTCCTCTACGGTCTCGCGCATACCCATGTCACATGTAAAGTGCAGGTCCGTTAACTAGAACAAATGTAGCTCCACCCACCACCCCCAACACAGAAATAAAGTAGTGCTCTGTGAATGTCTTTCTAGTTTCATCCACTTGGATTTGCTGCTACTGATTAAAATAAATAATAAAATGACACTATATAATTATAAACAGTCTTCTAAAATGTCACAATGGAAAAAAAAACAACCACACAGACTTCCCTCAAGTAATGCAGTACACCCACAACAATGATCAATAGGCAGACTTGTCAGTTCTTCAGATTTGACGAATTGCTTGATGATTTCTGAGAATATTGAAATCCTGAAGATATACCAATTATTCATTGGATTCTTTACCCTAACAGATGGCCACAGTATGTGCGTCCTGTTGATGAAGTGACCAACTCCTTCCGTGCCACCAGGTAAATGGGGGAGGTGTATGGGTTTGGGCAGCTTACATCATGCACTAGAAGCATTTCTGGTACTGAGTGGTTTAAATCAAATATTAATGATTTCCATTCTCTTGGCTTCAGACAAAGTTGCATCAGATGCACTAGAAAGCACTTTACTCTTTTACCTTCAAAATCCTGCCAATCTGATCAGTGATGAACACATCACATTTTTGAATATTTTCAATTTACAGAAAATTGCCATAAATGCCTTTGGGCCATGATCACATTTTAATAAACGCTGTGTAATGTTAGGCAAAACGTCATTTTTTTTTTAAATTATGCTCTTCATCATGCGACAAAAACTTGTTTGAAAATAGGCTTTAATTATTCATTTATCAATGGAAAATTGTTACTAGACAGTAGATGGATTAACATGAATAATTTCTCATTTACAATATTGCTTGTGCCATATTTAAAACAAATGTAATATTTAAGAACTCTTTTAAATACAATAAATTCACATAAAAGTTCACAATTGGCCTAAAATGCTCAGTGTCATGTTTTGTTACTGTATATGAAGAATTACAAGGCAGAGTATAGACACCAGTCCTAGAGCCTGCAGGCCAAGGAACCAAAGCAGGACTCCAAAAAATAGCAAAAGCACAGGCTCCACAGTCCTTTCACCAAAATACATCCTGGAGAAACCGGCTCCAATCAGAATTTTATTGATTTCACCAAAGAGCGTCCCCATTTTTTTATAGTCATCCTTGATCACTGTTGAAGGGTTATTCTGTGCTGTTGAGACCTGCAGGACGAAAGAGGTAAAAATAAATAGATGGGCTGTTATTTCATTCTGCTTAAGGGGAGTGTATTGTGTATATAATATAGAATCACAGTGAAATAATCAACTATTTTTTAGCGATGACTGAACCAGCAGGGTTATTCAATTAAAGGCATATTGATCACCATGGCACAATAAATTATTTTGTGATTGCAGAAGGCCGTTGTGTACTTTTGTTTCCCCTTTCTTATATTAATATTATTTTTGGACCACATCAGGGGGTTTCCCCAAGATGATCGCACCAGCCAGATAAGTGTACCTGTTTCATTTTTGTTTTTGGACTGCTCAAGCTTTTCTATTTCCATACCAAAATATTAATGCAGCAGAAAACAAACAAAAAAGAGCCATGTATTATGCAGTCCTTGAGCTCTCAAAATCCATGCACATTACTTCTAGTTTTGTAACCATCACATTAGCAAAGGTGAAATTAAGCTCACTATAGCAAAGCATTTTGCTTGCGTAGCAATCTCTTATTCCTGGATGATCCGCTGACCGAAGAGAACGTGCATCTCCCCCTTATTAGGTTGGTCCATTTGCAGTGGATAGTTCTAGATAATACCTCAATAGCAAAGTAAAATAATAAGACAAAATGTGTTTGTGAAGCTGTAGAAACATTAGTACGTTTTAACATGACTGTGTTCTGCGCTGTTGCAGGAGAAGCAAAGCGTTCTGTTACGTGATGCCTCTAGAACGGGACAACATTCTTCCCCGATAAGCAGACTAACCAAAGCCCATTATCAGTGCTCCAAAGAAGCCCATTGAAGGCCTTGTGAATATTTAATGGAGTCAATGGTTTTAAAAAGAAAATTAAATAAACCACAAATCAATACCCTTACTGTAACTTCATAATCAATCAGGCTTTCTGGGCTGGTAATTCAGACTTGGTGGGTTTATTATTATATCTACTGAATTATTTCTGTTTTCAACCCTGAACGAACGGTTATGATGTATTTATTGTGTTAAACATTGGTTGGTTGGGCGTGGGCATATAAAGTCAGGATGAGAGATATTGCAGTTTTATTTCTGTTTTGTCTCTATTACTGCTGTTTAAATAAAAACGACACCCTTTTTAGAAAAGGTATCCTCAAAGCATTCGAAAATGCATACATGTACTCCGCAGGGTTTAATGATAACATGAGAAGTTATTCCAGTTTCTCAGAAATTAGGAGGCAGCTAACTGATGTAATGGATGATGCAGCACGGCTAAGTGAATTTACAGTCATTACCAGTGCATGTGGGCTCCTGCTTATTCTAGAACAGCAGTTGTTTTATATAGCCGTCATCTTAATCATCAGGTGAAGAATAAGGTGGAGAATTGGGAATGAAAAGAACAGGTTTATTTTGCTCCTCAATAAGCAGAGACCAAAGGAATGAGTGACAAATCACACTTCTACCTTCCTGTGTCCTCATTGAGGCACCGATCAAAAGCATGTGCATCCTTAAACATGAAAATACAAATATTTATTTTTTAAGCTGTAGTCGGCCTAGTAAAGTTAGAAAGTAGACATACATTTGATTACTTTATCATTTGCTAACCAACCCCCTTCCAAGAGTCCCAGCTACAGATGAATACTATAAAAAGCTTTACAAATTATATAAAATGTGTCAAACACACAAACAAAAACCTAAAAATCAATAAAGTAACAAAGGCTTCCACTTTCCTTTGAGACAGGAACCCGAGACACGAGGATCTACTCATTGTTTTTTGTCGATAGATAGACATATATATATATATATATATATATATTTTTGTTTAGGATTGCTCATTAATTTGTAAGACTTTATCATTTACAAAGATGGATATGGGCATTTTGTTTATTTACATTGACTTATGTTGCCAAGTGTCTATCTAACATAATACGAGTCACGAGATGGTACATAGAAATGGATCAACGCTGCTTTTAAAGAGGCAATCGAACCAGTTTTTTTCTCCTGCATTTTTTTTTTTTTTTAAATACATGATTGAATCAGGTCTTCGGAACAGAATCCCGTTAATTTAAGCTCCGGAGGACCCCTGCTTCTGGAGGTACTTACAGCCATAGTGGGTGCCGGTAGCCACTCCAGGGTTCATTTGGCTTCTTTTCAAAGCTCTGCGGGCCAATAAGAAGCCGTGACATCATCTCGTGTGGATTCCTATAGACCCATGTGACCGGGGGCTTTAAACTGCAGAAAACAGCAGGAGATACCGGAACCCCTTTCGGAGGTACGTCTCTCTGGAAGCAGCGGGTCCCCAGAGCTGAAATTAATGGGGTTCAGCTCTAAAGACCCCCTGCTTCAAATCTATATTTAAAAATAAATAAAACCGGCTTGGAATACACTTTTAAAACTAGCAGCTTATTTTCCCTAATGCGTGTTTATATTACATGACAAACCCCCACATAGATCATTTTACCTAAAGAGTATAATGTATGTATTGTAGAGCTGTTTTTTTCCATTTATTCAGAGCAGAAACAGGTTGTCAACAGGTTATATTTCTACTGTACACTGCAATAACCCCCCCAAAGCACACCTTCGTCTCAAGAGTTCAGCACCGCTGCTAAACAAACCATACACATTGTATATGAAGCCACAGCTTCCTGAGGACAAAAATATAACGCATAGCAGACAACACCCATCACTAAATACATGGCAATTCATCATAAGAGCGATTCTTAAAATTTCCCTTAAACCTCAAAGGAAAGTGAGTAATAATTTCACATGTATAAGGAAACCAGTTACAAAATGCACGAAACCAATGTGTGCTGTGACGGCACAGAATGCTAGTCTTCCAATTGAAGTTCAGCCTACACATTTTAAAAGAACTTGGGCCCAGATTTACTAAATGGTGAGATAACCATAACAATTATGGCTTAGCAGTGGAATAAATCTGGACCCAGGTCCTTTAATTTTGTGTGTATCTGTATCAATCTGGGATGCACGTCAACAGGAGAAAAGCAACAGAATGATTATTGTAAAGACAATAAACATGATATGGACGGTCAAAATCCAGCGTGTAAACACTGATCAGCCAAGAACTGTACATTATGTATTCGGACTTCACCGTGATTCATCATAGAACAAAACGTGTTTAACTGAAACATTGCTTATGGAGACGCGTACAATGTTTTTCCATCTGTAAAGATCCTGGCAAACTGAGTATTACTATATTTACACCGACCGGGGTGGCAGACTCCAGTCCTCAAGGGTTATCAACTGGTCAAGTATTAAGGATATCCCTCCTTCAGCATAGGTGGCTCAATCAGTGGCTGTCGACTGAGCCACCTGTGCTGAAACCATGATATCCTTAAAAGACGACCTGTTGGTGGCCCCTGAGGACTGGAGTTGGCCACTCCTGATTTAGACTGCAAGAGCGGACAATTATTTTACATAATTGTTTTAACAGTTATGTTTATAAAAAAAAAAAAGAAAAAAGGCCTTCTTTTGCATACAACGTGTAAGAATTTAAAACAACAAGGCTGCTGTGTTAAATGCCTCTTGTGTAATTGGTGTTCAGACTAATGCTGCACGATTTCCTGAGCTATACACGAGCACCAAGCAAGCACAATGGGGGTAATTCATTCATCTGCAATTAGGCGAAACTCACTGACTTGCATGGGAGTTTTCATGGCATAGTGCCCGATGGTCACTGTCAAAGTTGAATTTATAAATAACCTCTTATCTGCTTTATATTCTGTCGTTATATTCTTATCATGGTACGGTTTTCAGACTTCAATTTACAAAACAAAGTGGTATATTTGAAATGGTAAACAACCAAATAAAACAGGATAGAAAAGGGTTACAATGACTTCATGTTTGATATCATTTCAAATTCAACACCTGTTGCAAACTGTCAATACCCTTCATTTAACGGAAACTGTGGCCACAGTAAGGCAGAGGCTAAAGTAGTCGTGCGCGCCTGCCAGAGGCGATTTGTAGCCAAGGGGGAGACGTGACACGGAGTCGTGGCGTCACAGAGCTGGTTTTCCCTCATTGGCTGAACCGCTCACGTGACCCGGCCGTTGCTCTGGCGCACGTGTGCTCTATAGCTGTCCTTATTGGAGGTACGGACCACTGACCATGGCCGCGGCCAACGATGGCGTTATGAATGCTTAAGCTTCCACGTGAATGGATATTATTGCATTTATTTATTTATAAAATATTTTACCAGGAAGTAATACATACCTCTCGTTTTCAAGTATGTCCTGGTAAGTATGTCAAGTATTACTTCACGACTCACCATAATTGAATAGGGGTCCAAGATGTTACTTATTACTGAGCCCCCATATCATTAGAGGTGGCAGGCAGCTTGTTACAACAAACTATAAAATAGTATTCCACAGAGGAAATCATTTCAATCTCAAAATGCGCTCTGCTTGTGTGTGAAAGCCACACTTCTTTCTTTGCATTTTCAAAACTAATGAAGGAAACGTTCAATCTATGTGTGGTGCATAAAGTTGGACAAGGTTTTTGGGCGGAGAGGACGTCTGCTGGTTGATCTGGTGGGTAAGAGAATCATCACATTAGTGCATTATGCTGTTTATCGTGTTCACAAAATGGTCATAAGCGGTTTGTGTTTCCTATTCATGCGCACAGTCAACTTAACCGACACGCACACCTACATATACACACCAAGTCACGGAAAACAAAAAAAACAAAACAAAAAAAACAATTACATATATACATACATTATTCTTTCGCAATCAGCAGAGCTCTCAAATATGGAGGGTGGCTGACTGACAGGCTGCTACATCTGGTGAGTATTGCTTTTCAGCTCTCCCTTATCTGTCACTTCCAGGAGAGAGGAGGGGACGTAGAACAGAAATAATTTTTTCTTAAATTCAACATTACCAGCAAGAAGCAGTGAGCTCCTCTTGGTGTCCGCATCTTGCTGCCGCCCCCGAGACAGCCTACCCCTGCTTTTGGGTGCCTTATCCAGTGTCTGGCCTCAGGGCCGCTGACAGGGGGGAGTGCCGGGACAGATGTCGGGGGCCCGGGGCTACAGGGGGCCCGGCCGCCGGTCCTCTAGTTGCCCCCAGGTCCGGCTCTCCCACGCTGAGCTTCTGATGCTGGCCCTCGCTGGGCCTCTCCGACGTCGGCGCATGCCGGAAGCAAGCTGGACTCAGCTTCCGGCGTGCACCGGCATGAGGGACCTGGCATCAAGCTCAGCATGGCACAATCAGTGAGGGAGGCCTTTAGCTGGGGGAGAGCCGGCCCGGCAGCAACTAGAGGACCGACAGCTGGGCCCCCCTGCAGCCACCGGCCCCAGCTAGAAGCTCGAGACCATCCCCAATATATATATTTTTTAATGTACTGGGGGGGGGGGGGGAGGGGGTATGTATGTATGTATGTATATATATATATAGTTGGGGTGGGTTTTTGTTTTATATATGTATTTATTTATTTTTTGACATGTATGTATATTTGGGGGGTGGGAATTTTGTTTAAGTATTTTTTTTACATGTATGGGGGGGGGGGGGCGGGGAGGAGGGAGGGGAAGAGGGGAGAGAGGAGGCCCGATCATAACTAGTCCTGGGCACTGGGAAATATCTCTGCGGCCCTGTCTGGCCTAATACATTTTAGTCCGATTCACAATATTTAAACCCCAGGGAGTAAATCCTTTGGTTGTCAGATTTACTTCTAAACAGCAAAACAAGGGTTTTGCAACACAGATCCTTTAAATAAGAATAAGACATTGTTCACTGCTGGACAGAAATATTTGCCAGGGTTCTATACCACATTGGATAAACATTACCCGCTTGCACCAACATTATTTCACACCTATGGGTTTCAATAAAAAATAGTGTTCCTTCGATACTGTTTTTTTTTTTTGCCATTTCATACTGTCATGAATAGATTAATTCAGTCAAGCCACTATTTGTAATGATTTGGCTTCACAAATGGTTATCTCCAGCTTATTAAGTGTCGGAAGTTGAAACAACATTCTACAAAAACAGTGAGTCAGCTAAGCACACGAGTGGTTTCAAACAATTACTGTATAACTACAGCATGAGCCTTTTATGATGACACTGAGCGGGACGATTTGCGAAAGCCTAAAAGTATATTGATTTGTATATTTTGAACAATGTAAAGGATTCTTCAGAGTAAATGTATAGTGCTTGCCTATGGACGGAATATTCACTTATTTATAAGTTCTAGCCATGTTGAATTTCCCTTGATTGAAAAATGTATCAGTACAAGTGGAGAGAATAACTCTTGTGTAGGATGGCCAGCAGGACACCTCCAGTGATGTGAGCAGAAGTGGAGAAAGCTCCAGTCCTATTCAGAATGGCTTCACTGATCTCCCCCTACTACCCTACATAAGTAAAAGCAGGGTATGATGTAAGGGCAACCTAAAGCGTAACTACTACCATATATCACATGAACTGCAAGACTGGAAGTGC